>NC_086444.1:1239034118-1239224311 GCF_028390025.1 Pseudophryne corroboree | reverse complement strand
AGCACAGGCGATAACCAATGAATCTGCAGACCTGATGATCACATGATAAGTGGGCCATTTAGTGCGTCACCAGAATGGGCCAGTTTATGCTAAAGATGTCCTGGAGTCCGCACGGGAGAAGCAGCTTCGGCACTGCAAAGCTTGATCCTGTTCCAAATAGCAGAGCCATCAGAGAGTCCACAGCAACTTTGTCAGGTGAGTTCCCAGTCTGGGACATGGGAGGTATCAGAGAGTGGGGTATGGTTGAGCTGTGACCTTGAGGGAGTTTGAGTGTGTATGCTGTGACCATCTGTGGTTGCAGGATGGTGGGGTGCGTGCAGATATTGTGACCATCGGAGATTACAGGGTGGCAGGGTTGGTGTGGAACCTAGGACCATCAGGGGTTACCAGGGGGATGGGATTTTGGGAGTGGTGCGAGTGCTGTGACCATTTGGGTGTGCTGGTGCTGTGACCATAGCTATCGATTTATACTCTCTAGATTTCAGCAAGGTTTTGCCATGCAAAAATATAGTTTCTTATTACTAATTATATGATGTTCACTGCAGTGCTCCCTGTGTCACAAGGCAGTCACTGCAATGCTCTCTGTGTCACAAGGCAGTCACTGCAATGCTCTCTGTGTCACATGGCAGTCACTGCAATGCTCTGTGTGTCACATGGCAGTCACTGCAATGCTTTATGTGTCACATGGCAGTCACTGCAATGCTCTCTGTGTCACATGGCAGTCACTGCAATGCTCTCTGTGTCACATGGCAGTCACTGTAATGCTTTCTGTGTCACATGGCAGTCACTGTAATGCTCTCTGTGTCACATGGCAGTCACTGTGATGCTCTCTGTGTCACATGGCAGTCACTGCAATGCTCTGTGTGTCACATGGCAGTCACTGCAATGCTTTCTGTGTCACATGGCAGTCACTGCAATGAAGTCCTGTATTCGGGAGCTGTCATCTCGTCCCTGGAGTCCTGACTGATCACCATTTAACATCCAGTGGTGTTCGTGAGTCGCGGCTCTGCCGCTTTACCTTTTATACTTTGTGTTTGGAGCATTTGCGGAGGGTTCCGCTTCCACAGGTCCACTCTGGTATTCGGCGGTGCCGGGTAGGAGTACTGGACAAGTGGATTTTGGTTGTTCTTTTCCCTGGTGGTTTCTCCGCACATACTTTAGGTTTTTAGTTAGCTCGTTGCCCCTGGCTTGTTTGTTTAGTTAGAGAGCCTCTTGTTATCATCCTGTCTCGGATTTCCCTTTGTCTCTCACTAAGACCGGGGGGCATCGGAGTTGGGCAGACATAATCCGCCCTTCAAACGCGGCTGCCAAGGGCTCAAGAAACCATAGTCTCGCAAGGGATTTCTGACAGCACGGGTGAGACAACAGAGTAAGGGCGCCAGGGGCTATTATTCTTTCCTGCTCCCGTCCCCAGCATTCCGTTCCAGTGCTCCGGTCCTTGCCTTAAGATCTCCTCTGACCAGGAGTGCTGGAATCATATCATTATTACCGGCCATACCAAAACTTAAAATTTAACGGCGTTTAATTTTTTCTCATTCAGTTTTGTGAGAGTTTATCGGCCTCATGAATCCGACAGGTTTAGTGCCAAACCCCGGTCAGCTCTTCGTCAGCCAGATGCAAGAACTTACTCAGATGTTTCAGGATCTTTCTCTTCGGGTGAGATCGCAGGAAGATCTTTTGCGAGCCTCCCCGAAGGTAGTCCCTGAACCAAAGATGCATTTGCCAGACCGTTTTTCTGGCGACAGAAAATAATTTTTTAATTTCAAGGAATCCTGTAAACTATATTTCCGTTTAAGACCTACTTCCTCTGGTACTGAATCTCAGCTGGTTGGGATAATTATTTATTTACTCCAGGGGGATCCTCAGACCTGGGAATTCGGTTTTAGGGCAGAGGATCTTGCGTTGTTGTCAGTAGATGCTTTTTTTGAGTCTTTAGGGCTTTTGTATGATGACCCTGATAGAGAGCTCTACATTCTGAAAAAATTGAGTTCTATCTTACTCATTGCCCAGCAGTTCCAGTTGTTCTGGGTCACCCTTGGCTGGCCTTTCATAATCCCACCATTGATTGGCGGTCAGGGGAGATTTCACAGTGGGGTACTTTTTGTGCTGAGGAATGTATTACGTTTCCAGTCAGAGTAGCAGCTGTCATTCCAGAACTCATTCCTGTGGAATACCAGGAGTTTGCTGATGTCTTTTCCAAAGGCAATGCAGACATTCTGCCTCCCCATCGGCCTTATGATTGTGCTATTGAGCTAATTCCTGGTGCCGCTTTGCCAAAGGGAAGACTATATGCATTGTCCGGGCCAGAAACTGCGGCTATGAATGATTATGTTAAGGAGAGCAAAGAGAAAGGATTTATTAGACCATCAAAATCTCCTTTAAGTGCAGGCTTCTTCTTTGTGGAGAAAAAGGATGGCTCGCTTAGACCTTGCATTGACTTTAGAGCCCTGAATAAGATCTCAGTTAAAAACACTTATCCTTTGCCGCTGATTTCTGTACTCTTTGATCAGTTACGTTCGGCTGTGATTTTTTCTAAAATTGACCTTAGAGGAGCGTACAACCTCATCCGAATTAATCTGGAGATGAGTGGAAGACGGCCTTCAGTACTCAGTCGGGTCACTACGAGTACCTGGTGATGCCGTTCGGCTTGTCTAATGCTCCAGCAGTTTTTCAAGACCTCATTAACGATGTGCTCCGTGACTTCCTAGGGAAATTCGTGGTCGTTTACTTAGATGACATCCTGATTTATTCTGAATCAATGGAACAACATGTTATCCAGGTGCGTCTGGTTCTTCAAAAGTTACGTGAGAATCAATTATATGCCAAGCTGGAGAAGTGTGAGTTTCATGTCACTGAAGTATCTTTTTTAGGGTACATTGGCCCTCATTCCGAGTCGTTCACTCGGTAATTTTCATCGCATCGCAGTGAAATTCCGCTTAGTACGCATGCGCAATATTCGCACTGCGACTGCGCCAAGTAATTTTACAATGAAGATAGTATTTTTACTCACGGCTTTTTCTTCGCTCCGGCGATCGTAGTGTGATTGACAGGAAATGGGTGTTACTGGGCGGAAACACGGCGTTTTAGGGGCATGTGGATAAAAACGCTACCGTTTCCGGAAAAAACGCAGGAGTGGCCGGAGAAACGGGGGAGTGTCTGGGCGAACGCTGGGTGTGTTTATGACGTCAAACCAGGAACGACAAGCACTGAACTGATCGCAGATGCCGAGTAAGTGTGGAGCTACTCTGAAACTGCTAAGTAGTTTGTAATCGCAATATTGCGAATACATTGTTCGCAATTTTAAGAAGCTAAGATACACTCCCAGTAGGCGGCGGCTTAGCGTGTGCAACTCTGCTAAAATCGCCTTGCGAGCGATCAACTCGGAATGAGGGCCATTATTTCCCCTCTGGGATTTTCCATGGAACCAAAGAAGCTCCAGGCCATCCTTAGTTGGGCGCAACCCACCAATTTAAAAGCAATTCAGCGCTTTTTAGGGTTTGCGAATTATTATAGGAGGTTCATTCATTCTTTTTCTGACCTGGTTGCTCCCATTGTAGCTCTGACAAAGAAAGGAGCGGATCCTACCAACTAATCGCGTGAAGCTGAGTTGTCCTTCCGGGCCTTGAAACAGGCCTTTGTCTCGGCTCCAGTCCTCAGACATCCCAATCCAGAATTGCCCTTTGTTGTGGAGGTTGATGCCTCGAAGGTTGGAGTGGGGGCTATTCTTTCTCTCAAGGATCCGGAGTCTCTGGAGTTACATCCTTGTGCCTTTATGTCCAGGAAATTCTCCTCCGCTGAATCCAACTATGACGTTGGTAATCGGGAGTTACTGGCGGTAAAGTGGGCTTTCGAGGAGTGGAGGCATTGGCTGGAGGGAGCAAAACATACTATTTCAGTATTGACTGACCATAAAAACCTGCAATACATAGAATCGGCTAAACGGCTTAATGCCCGGCAGGCACGTTGGGCTTTATGTTTTAATCGTTTCAAATTTATAATCACTTTCAGGCCTGGTTCCAAGAATACTAAGGCTGATGACCTGTCACGCAGCTTTCTTCCGGTTCACAATAACAGTCCTGTTACTCCCATACTTCCATCCTCGGTCATCTGGGCAGGCCTCACACAAGATTTATTTACCCAGTTAAGACAGCTTCAACACCAAGCTCCTGGAAATACTCCTGCTGGTCGTCTTTACGTCCCTGAGTTTTTTAGAGCTACTGTTTTAACGGAATTCCATGATAACAAAGTTTCCGGTCATCCGGGAATCTCTAAAACTTTGGAGTTAGTCTCTCGCTCAGTATGGTGGCCTGGTCTTTCTAAAGACGTTAAGGAGTTTGTTAATTCATGTCAGGTTTGTGCACAGCAAAAGGTTCCCCGTTCCTTGCCAATCGGGCAACTTATGCCCTTAAATGTTCCTCTCAGGCCATGGTCTCATATTTCCATGGATTTTGTGGTTGACCTTCCCCTTTCAGCCGGATTCCGAGTCATATGGGTGGTAGTGGACCGTTTTAGCAAGATGGCTCATTTTATTGCTCTTCCCCGATTGGCTTCTGCCCAAGGGTTGGCAGTTTTGTTTCTCCGCCATGTTTTCAGACTTCATGGGTTGCCTACTGATATTGTTTCTGATCGGGGTCCACAATTCATCGCACAATTCTGGAAATGTTTTTGTGCCTCGTTAAAGATGAAATTGTCATTAACATCCGGTTACCACCCACAATCCAACGGGCAAACCGAGCGAGTTAACCAATCATTGAAACAGTATTTGCGCTTGTATTCTGCCAAACTCCAGAATGATTGGTCCGAGTTTCTTCCGTTGGCGGAGTTTGCTTACAATAATTCTTGTCATTCCTCCACTAAAGAGTCTCCATTCTTTTCAGTTTTTGGTTTTCACCCCAGAGCTAATTCTTTTTTTCATCATTCCTCAGTCTCCTCGCTAACCTTAACCTCCCATCTCAGAGCCATTTGGAAAAAAGTGCACCTTGCTCTCAGAAAAGCGGCCTTTCGAGAGAAGACATTTTCTGACAGGCTCCGACATCCTTGCACTTTTAAGGTGGGAGATAGGGTATGGTTATCGACTCGTAACATCAGGCTTCGTCAATCCTCGGCTAGATTGGGACCCAAATTTATTGGGCCATTTCTTATTATTAAAAGAGTCAACCCAGTTGCCTTTCGGTTACGCTTACCAAGATCTCTCAGGATTGGAAATACGTTTCATTGTTCCCTGTTGAAACAATACGTTTCTTCCAGTAGATTTCCTCGGAAGATCTCTCAGGGTAGATCTCCAGTGGATGTACAGGGACAACAGGAGTTCTTGGTAGAGTAGGTTCTCGATTCCAAATTATCCCGGGGTCGGCTGTATTTTCTAGTTCACTGGAGAGGCTATGGTCCGGAGGAAAGGTCTTGGATCCTGGATAAGGATCTTCATGCCCCGAGGCTCAAGAGGGCATTTTTTCGGGAATTTCCTCAGAAACCTGGCTTTAGGGATTCCTTGACCCCTCCTCAAGGGGGGGGGGGTACTGTTAGGCGCCGGGGTCCGCTTGTCTGCGCGGCTCGGTGCCTAGCAACTGGAGATGCCGTGCGCGTACAGCCGCCGGCTCCCTAGCAACGCTAGACGCCGGGCGCGCTGAGCCGCACGGACCCTAGCAACGGGGACGCCACTGGCGGACCGCGTTCCCCATTGCTGGGTTTTTTGTAGTAATAGGTTCACCTGCTCTCTGGCCATGCAGCAAGGCAGCTGCACGGCATTTATTCTAATCAGTCCTTGTTGCAGCTGATTGGAGGACTCCTGGTTAAATACACTCCCAGGGCTTCTCACAGACGCCGGTAATAGCTTCCTGCATGCTGCCTTTGTTTGCTGAGATTCTGTTTCCAGTCCTGCTGTATCCGGCCATTCCAGTCCTCTGAAGTCCTGTACTCGGGAGTTGTCATCTCGTCCCTGGAGTCCTGACTGATCACTGTTTAACATCCAGTGGTGTTCGTGAGTCGCGGCTCTGCCGTGTTTAGCGGCTCGGCCGCATTACCATTTATACTTTGTGTTTGGAGCATTTGCGGAGGGTTCCGCTTCCACAGGTCCACTCTGGTATTCGGCGGTGCCGGGTAGGAGTATTGGACAAGTGGATTTTGGTTGTTCTTTTCCCTGGCGGTTTCTCAGCACATACTTTAGGTTTTTAGTTAGCTCGTAGCCCCTGGCCTGTTTGTTTAGTTAGAGGGCCTCTTGTTATCATCCTGTCTCGGATTTCCCTTTGTCTCTCACTAAGACCGGGGGGCATCGGAGTTGGGCAGACATAATCCGCCCTTCAAACGCAGCTGCCAAGGGCTCAAGAAACTATAGTCTCGCAAGGGATTTCTGACAGCACGGGTGAGACAACAGAGTAAGGGCGCCAGGGGCTATTATTCTTTCCTGCTCCCGTCCCCAGCATTCCGTACCTGTGCTCCGGTCCTTGCCTTAAGATCTCCTCTGACCAGGAGTGCTGGAATCATAACAGTCACACTGCCACAGCGTTTGTCACACATCCTGCTCCAGGCCCATGTGGATCTTAATCTGTCACTGACTCTGGGGTATGTCTGCCGTTCACAGAGACGCTGGGCTGACCCCTGATTCTGAGCCACACACAATCCATACACAAAGTTGATGTTAACAGTTGAGTGATTCTTTGCAACTGTGCATGCACAAACAATTCTAAAAGCTTGTACGGCGCATGTGTTACACAAAGTGTATGTGCAGAGATGCTGTTGCCATAGCGATGGATGGTATCAGAAATGTTGTGATAAAGTGAAGGGTGTTGCTGGTTGGTGACTGCAGTGTGGCTAGTAATGCATGCAACAATGGTCCGGGCAGTGGGCTTGTCATGGGAGTGTTGGGGGCATGTGTGTGAAAGTGGCTGCATACACAGACGCTCAGCTGCAGCCACAGGAGGCCATGGTCATATGGATATCCTGCAATTCACATAGGGCTGTTGCAAGTTTTGATGGAGCATCCAGTGGTGGAGTATATGGAAACATCTACTGGTATCACTGCATGTATGGATGCTGAAAGTGGGAGTCTCTGTCCTTACACATTGTGCCTAACAGATGGTGCACAGCAGAAAGAGTTCATATTGATATTTGTATATAGTCGCAGTCGGAGGGTATTTAATAGTGGAGCTGAGTTAATTGGGTTAGTTATGTTTAATGGGGTTATGATGAAGTTGAAGGAGTATATTAAGTTGGAGATTAAATTAATTACGAGCAGATGCTATTGCAAGGCGTTCACAAAAATGTATCTCATGCTTACTGGGATGCTCAATGTACTGTATAGTGGAGAATGGGATGCTCACTGGACTGTATAGTGGAGAATGGCATGCTCAGTGTACTTTATAGTGGAGAATGGGATGCTCAATGTACTGTATAGTGGAAAATGGGATGCTCAATGTACTGTATAGTGGACAATGGGATGCTCAATGTACTGTATAGTGGACAATGAGATGCTCAATGTACTGTACAGTGGACAATGGGGTGCTCAATGTACTGTATAGTGGAGAATGGGATGCTCAATGTACTGTATAGTGGACAATGGGATGCTCAATGTACTGTATGGTGGACAATGGGATGCTCAATGTACTGTATGGTGGAGAATGGGATGCTCAATGTACTGTATAGTGGAGAATGGGATGTTCAATGTACTGTATAGTGGAGAATGGGATGCTCAATGTACTGTATAGTGAACAATGAGATGCTCAATGTACTGTACAGTGGACAATGGGATGCTCAATGTACTGTATAGTGGATAATGGGATGCTCAATGTAATGTATAGTGGACAATGGGATGCTCAATGTACTGTATGGTGGACAATGGGATGCTCAATGTAATGTATGGTGGACAATGGGATGCTCAATGTAATGTATAGTGGATAATGGGATGCTCAATGTACTGTATAGTGGAAAATGGGATGCTCAATGTAATGTATAGTGGACAATGGGATGTTGATTGAATTATATGGTAGCCAGTGTACTATGGGGGTGATTCAGAGCTGATTGTAGATGTGCAGAAAAATACACATCTAAGATCAAATTCTATAACATGTGGAGGGACGCCCAGCACATGTCTAGTACGCCCCACATCCCAGGCCCTGTCTATCAGGCAAAGGTGATCGCATAAGTGAGATGCCTTCACACAATTTCTGAGCAAGCACTTCTCACCAGACATCAGACTGTGAATGCTGCCGCTACAGCGTTCCAGTCTGAATTAGGCCCTATATGGTGATGCTTAACATACTATATACTGGTCTCAGTGATGTTTTGTGTACTGTGCTCTCTGTGTACTATATGGTTGTCACTAAGATGATTTGTGTACTATATGGTGGTTAATAGGACTCTCTGGGAACTATATGGTTGTCACTGGAATACTCCATGTACTGTACTCTCTTTGTACTGTATAGTGGTCACTGAAATGATTTGAGTACTGTACTCTCTGTGTACTGTATGGCGGTCACTGAGTCGATTTGTGTACTGTATGGAGGTTAATGGGACTCTCTGGGTACTATATGGTAGTCACTAGGATGCTCAATGTACTGCACTCTCTGTAACTGTATGGTGGTTTCTGAGTTTATTTATGTACTGTACTCTGTGTAGTGTATGGCGGTCACTGAGATGATTTTTGTACTGTACTCTCTGTGTACTGTATGGTGGTCACTGAGATGATTTGTGTATTGTACTGTATGGTGGTCACTGAGATGATTTGTGTACTGTATGGAGGTTAATGGGACTTTCTGGGTACTATATGGTAGTCACTGGGATGCTCAATATACTGTACTCTCTGTGTACTGTATGGTGGTCACTGAGATGATTTGTGTACTGTATGGTGGTCAATGATACTCTATGGGTACTATATGATAGTCACTGGGATGCTCAATGTACTGCACTCTCTGTGTACTGTAAGGTAGTCACTGAGATGATTTGTGTACTGTATGGTGGTCAATGATACTCTATGGGTACTATTTGGTAGTCAATGTGCTATACTCTATGGTGGTTATTGGGAAACATTGTGTACTGCGTAGATAGTAGAACTTGATTTATTTTGAGGTAACAATGGGGGTTATTCAAAGTTGTTAGCAAACCCAAAACGCATAGTAATGGGCAAAACCATGTTGCACTGTAGGTGGGGCGGGATGTGGCTAATGTTGGGACCCCAGTGGTCAGAATAACAACGCCAGGATACCGGCCACCAGAATGCCACCAGCAGCACCAAGGCTATTAGCACTCATGGATGTCAAAGACAACACATAGAGTGGGGGTAGAACCTGTGGCTAGCGCAGCAGCCACTAAGCCCACATCATGGCGATTGCAGCAATCCAACACAGGGGCTTTCTACCAACCATTACGCTGTCGGCATTCTGGCGGCTGGGATCCCGGCATCGGTATTCTGACTGCCGGGATCACGGCCGCTGGTATTTCATACCCAATGTGGTGGGACAGATGTAACATGTGCAGACAGAGAAACAATATAACCCACCCAAATCTAAACCTCTTTTACATCTGCCTCACCTGCAGTGCACATGGGGGGTCATTCTGAGTTGTTTATAGCGCAGCGTTCAGGCTAAAAAACTGTAGTTCTGCACATGCGTATGCAGCGCAATGCACATGTGCGTCGTACGTGCACAAGGAACGATGTAGTTTTGCACAGGGTCTAGCAAAGCATTTCAGTCGCACTGGTGGCCGCAGAGTGATTGACATGAAGTGGGCATTTCTGGGTGGCAACTGACCGTTTTCAGGGAGTGTTCGGAAAAACGCAGGCGTGCCAGGAAAAACACAGGCGTGGCTTGGCGAAAGCTGGGCGGGTTTGTGACGTCAAATCCGGAACTGAACAGTCTGAAGTGATCGCAAGCACTAAGTTGGTTTTGAGATACTCTGAAACTGCACAAAAAACTTTGTAGCTGCTCTGCGATACATTCGTTCGCACTTCTGCTAAGCTAAAATACACTCCCAGTGGGCGGCGTCACAGCGTTTGCATGGCTGCTAAAAACTGCTAGTGAGCGAACAACTCAGAATGACACCCATGGTTTTGCACAATTGCTAACTTTTTTGGTTTACTGACAACTCTGAATAACCCCCAATGTTTGTGTTTTGTGCTCAGTGTTAATAGTTAATGTGACATTTTATTTAGTGACATTGTGTTTGCAGGGTATTGGGACATATTCGTTGTTACTGTTGGTAACAATTATTAGGTAAATAAAGACAGGAATGGATGGATCTGACCAGTGGAGACCCCAAGCAGTACCCTAGAATCCTATTATTGCCTATGACCCCAGGTTCTTATTCTGAGTCTGTCGCAGGAGCATAATTCTGCAGTAATATAACGTTTCCCTGTATCAGACTTACATATTGCACATTATGGGGTCACATACAGGGTGTGTAAGATCAGTATTCTCTCTCACTGTATGTAACATAACCTGTCATTCTAATGATTACATTTCTCACAGGCTGCGGCTCCTTCATGACGAGCAGATGGTTAACATCAAAGCTCAGTGTTTATTCCCGAGGGACCTTCCAGTAATGTCTTTCTGCTGTAATTCCTGTTATACTTCTTATTCTGCAGATCTACTACTGTATAATTACACTGACCTCATGGTCTCACCACTGTAATTATGTACCTGGAGCAGAGCAGCCAGGTGAGACATTGATATGGATAGATGCTGAGGTGTAACCACAGGAGAATAAGCGGAGGGTGAGGGAACGCCCCACACACATCACATAACATTATGTTGTATTATTCACATCTAATCTGTATGAGACTCAGTCCCACTAGTTCCATACACCAGAGGCCAGACGTAAAGGGCAAATGTCACTGATACATTGATCCTGCATCACAGATAAAAGTTATTAATTTTATTTATCAGTTATACCATGACAGCTTCCAGCATTATCATATACAGTATTACAATGAGTTACGTGACACACAAGTACGGTGTAACGTGCTAAACATTGCGCACATACAGTGACACATAGGGCTTAGGGGGTAATTCAGAGTTTATCATAGCAGCAAATTTATTACCAGTTGGGTAAAACCATGGGGGTCATTCCGAGTTGATCGCTCACTAGCAGTTTTTAGCAGCTGTGCAAACACATTGGGGGTCATTCCGAGTTGTTTGCTCGTTGCCGATTTTCGCAACGGAGCAATTAAGGCAAAAATGCGCATTCACATGGTACGCAGTGCGCATGCGCTAAGTATTTTAGCACAAAACTTAGTAGATTAACTCACGTCCGAACAAAGAATTTTCATCGTTGAAGTGATCGGAGTGTGATTGACAGGAATTGGGTGTTTCTGGGCAGAAACTGACCGTTTTCTGGGAGTGTGCGGAAAAACGCAGGTGTGCCAGGATAAAACGCTGGAGTGTCTGGAGAAACGGGGGAGTGGCTGGCCGTACGCAGGGCGTGTTTGTGACGTCAAACCAGGAACGAAACGGTTTGAGCTGATCGTAGTGTAGGAGTAAGTTTCGAGCTACTCAGAAACTGCTAAGAAATTTCTATTTGTAATTCTGCTAATCTTTCATTTGCAATTCTGCTATGCTAAGATACACTCCCAGAGGGAGGCGGCCTAGCGTGTGCAATGCTGCTAAAATCTGCTAGCGAGCGAACAACTCGGAATGACCCCCATTGTTGCCACCCACTGGGGAGTGTATTTTCACTTTGCAGTAGTGCAAACGCTTGTGCAGCAGAGCACCAGCAAATTCTTTTTGTGCAAAACAAGACCAGCCCTGTAGTTACTCTTCGCGTGCATTGATTCTAATGATGGAGGGTTAGGTTATGATGTCACACACCCGCCCAGTGAACACCCAGCGAACGCCCAGCCACGCCTGCGTTTTTCTGCCATGCCTGTGTTTTTTATGCCATGCTTGCGTTTTTCTAAGCACTCCCTGAAAATGGTCAGTTGACACCCAGAAACGCCCATTTTCTGTCAATCTCCATGCGGTCGGCTGTGCGATTGGAATCGTTGCTAGAACCAGTTCAAAACCACAATGGACTTTGTACCCGTATGATGTGCGTGCGCATTGCGGAGCATACACATGCGCAGATTAGCCATTTTTTCACTGATCGCTATGCAGCAAACAACAGCAGCTAGCGATCATCGCGGAAAGATCCCCTATGTGCACTGCAGGTGAGGCAGATGTAACATGTGCAGAGAGAGTAAGATTTGGGTGGGTTATATTGTTTCTGTGCAGGGTAAATACTGGCTGCTTTATTTTTACACTGCAATTTAGATTTCAGTTTGAACACACCCCACCCAAATCTATCTCTCTCTGCACATGTTACATCTGCCTCCACCCTGCAGTGCACATGGTTTTGCCCGACTGCTAACAAATTTGCTGCTGTGATCAACTCTGAATTAGGCCCTTAATTCAGAGCTTATCTTAGATGTGCAAATCCCCCCCCCCCCCCCCTCCACAGAGGTGCTAAAGCGGAGGCATGCGGCTACCCACCATATTTTTGGTCGCAGCGGCTGCATGTGATGTCACGCAACCGCCGCGACCCGCCCTAGCAATGGTCCGGATATGCCTGAGTTGTCCGACCACGCCCCCTAGATGGAATGCTAACACCCACAAAATGAAGTGTCGACACCCCGTTCCCACCCCCTCCAGGTCTTAGACTGTGTTCTGTAGAGAACGCAGTTTAGGACCTTGCACATGTACATGCATGCGCAGATGAGCAAATATCGCTACCTAGTGATTTTCTTTCATCAGCCACAGGGTCTAAATAGACCCATAGTACAGATATCAGATTGATTTAGAAATTCATGTAAACTAATATGATCTGACATTCAGTATTTACATGTGATTTATCTAACTTCATTTATAATCCCTTTTTCTTCACCTCATCCTGCGGACCTCGTGAATAGGGTTGGACTAAGGTTTACGGCTGCGGTTTAGGCGGTATTTTTCGATTGTGTTCACCGCTTGCTGCTATATAAAATTCAAGCTGTGCTGTGTCGGATAACGCCGCTAAAGGTTGAACTTCGACGTATAGACTTTTCTCTATGCTAGTTTGTGTCGGGGGCACGTCAAAAAGATCCAGCTCTGTTTTTGCACATTCAACGAACTCGTGGTGTATGAAAGACATGTTTAAAAAATATCACCAACGGCGCTCTTCGGCGTTCTCTTCTTCTTTGAGTTGCGTCGTCTCTGTTTTTTATTTAAAAAGGGTATGTCCCAAGGCGGAAGCGCTATCATACGCTTCCGTTTTCTTTTAGACACGCCTTTTCTTGTATATATTAGTCCTGAACCGTCTTGCTTTGCTTGGTTCGCCTTGTGTATCTTATTCACCACGGCCGTTGTGGCTTGCCCGATAACATATTTCGCTATTTTACGAGCCGCTGTCTTCATATGCGGTTTAGCTAACTCTAAACCTCTCCGGAAAAGAGGAACAGCTTTTCTTAAAAGACTTCGAAAAATATCGCCTAAACCGCAGCCGTACATGTATGCGCTGCCGTGAAAACCTGGTAATCCATTACCGGCTTAAGATTTATAATATTGCGCGTAGAGGCCCGGATCGCCATAATTTTTAACAGCGACCATTCTGCTTAGTTAATAAAATTCAGTTTTGCGGCGTCTGAAGTGTAGCTTCACGATCGCTTTCCCAAACTTAAATTACATGTTCTCGTTTTGGTCATTCTTTATCTCTATAGCTATCGTGTCAAAATGTGTTTTGCACAATGGTACGTAATCGGGCTTCTCGTATTGTATTGTGACAACCTCACCCTTCATTTCAACAGTGCGAAGTAGCGGTACATAACTATCCCCGACCCGTTGGTGTTCGATAATGTCTCTATACACGTACATCGTATATTGGCCGCCTTTGATGTCGGCGCATGGTTTAGAAATATTAGTTTTAGGTTGTAAACCCAGTATCCATGTCAGCTTAGAACCGGCGTGGATTTGATACAACAGCTTACTGTCGCATGTTACAACACGTGCAAACGGATCGTACGTTAGTCTTAATCCAACGTCCAGTTTCAGTAGTACAATTTCAGCGTTGATTACGTTCAGTAACGCTTCGATTGTTTCATAAAAACCCGGTTAAATGCACAAACTCGCTGATCCGCCGTTCCATCCCATGATAATTGCAGTCTACAATCTTGTAAATCCAATGTATTCCACGTATGCGGATATTGTATCTCAGTAAGTGCTACTTCCCATTCGCCATTTAAGTCTATCGGTTTAGCCAACTTTGTGGTATAGTTAGAAATCTTATTTTGCGGGAAAGTAACAGCCGATGCGTTGCTGGGTAAGGTTATGTAGAACGCCTTGTCATCCATCGCTCGTCTTGTTTAGATAGTGATGAGATTTATATGTCTTTTATCACCGATACCGCGACCCAACTGTTAAATTTTGCGGGGTACCCGCGCCACTAGACTAACGCGTATTTACGGCCTCTGACCGTCTTATTTTTTAAAATTTTTTCCACTTTGTAAACTCTGTTATAGTTTTTTGGTATGCTTTGAAGCTCTTCGGGGTAAAAACTACCTGTTATAACTTCACCGTACAGATCTGCCAACTTATAAAGCGGCTTAAGCCCTTTAGTGTTCACACTATGTACAACAAATATCTCCTCAGAAAAGCTCTGTTCGGAACCTTTCTGAAATATGTCCTTATATTTAGAAATACGGACGTGGTCACCGATTCCTAAACAAACGGGGGCTTTCTTACTTCTAAAGTAATCACCGTAGGTCGTTTTGAAAACACTCAATCCGTTAGAGTCATTCACATCATTTGGAGCGCACTTAATCGTTCTATGGTATGTGTTATTATAGCTGCGTATGAAGTCTTGTAAAACGTCTATATATCTGTAGGTATTCTTTGCCGTGAAATAGCGCCACATGCGTGTTTTTAAAGTCCTATTGAAGCGCTCTATAACAGCCGCTTTCACATCGTTATTGGTCGTGAAATGATTTATACCGTATTTTTCTAACACCTTTTCTAGGTTTCTGTTTAGAAACTCTTTACCATTATTGGTTTGTAGCTTCATCGGCACAGCACCCCGCTGGAATATTCTTTCAAAAGCATTAGCATTGTTCTTAGCGGTCAGACTTTCACCCCACACCCTCTTACTGAATATATCGATGATTGT
Organism: Pseudophryne corroboree; assembly: GCF_028390025.1. Lineage (NCBI taxonomy): Eukaryota > Metazoa > Chordata > Amphibia > Anura > Myobatrachidae > Pseudophryne > Pseudophryne corroboree. The sequence goes on along the minus strand of NC_086444.1, from coordinate 1,239,209,212 downwards.
TAATATGTATTTAACACCATCGTTGTATTTTGACAGTTCTATCAGCGAGACCAAATCGCATTGCCACTGTTGGTTTATACCCGATACACAAATCATGTTCCATTTATATTTTTTTCTTGCTGGCTTGTGCAATGTGTTTGCATCTTGTTCTTGTAACCACTTTCTTACGTCGGATCTTTTAAATTTATTTTTAACCGACCCATAATATTTATCAATGCCGCTAAAACTACCTGGTTTTAACACTGTGTAATATGCATCTTTCATCCGCTTGATTTGACGCGCTGCATTGCGTGACATTCTGCAACTGGTGTTACGTGACACTCTTTTCAAAGTCATTATCTTTTAATACGGTTTAATATCGAACGCTATAAATTTTATATAAAATTTTATATAAAGCGATATCAAACACTATCATTTAATATTAAAGGGGGCGTGCCTAGGAGAAAGGGTGTGTGTCACCTGTCACTTTGACAGAAAGGTGGTCTTTCTCTACTGGCGTTTGTTCCCCCCTCTGATGGCTGCAGTGGTCGGCGGCAGGGATGTGGGTTAGAGCTGCCTCTCCCTTGCCACATGCGATGGATCCCCTCCCCGGATGGATAGCGTGCAGGGGTGGAGGTGGTCAGCGGGGATCTGATGCGGTGGATCTATGGACCATTTGCACTCAGCCCTCACTGGTGGCAGCTGCAGTGGGAGTGTGCAGCCAGATGGCCGCTAAGATGAAATTCCATCTGCTTTCTCCGCCAGTGCAGGGTGCTGTCCCCGGTCTGCTTTTACATACTGATATGGAAAGCCGTGGAATGGGTGCTGCTGCCTGTGTTGAAGGTGGTGGCACTCCGTGTTTGGCGGTGGGGCCACAGAGAGCAGGTCCTGGTAGGTAGCCAGTTGCCTGCGGGAGGTCCTTCGGGGGGCTCAGTTGGCGGGAATTAGTGGTTGTATGGGCTTCTGATCCCAGATTTGTTTTTTATTTTATTGAGGGTAATACATGGTGCTCCCCGACTCCTTAGCTAATAAATATGGAATATTGCACCCTATGTTTTTTTAATATCTACAACATTTCTCCTATCTATACTCTCTTCCTAAGGAAAAGGTCCTCTGGCAGTTAAAACCTTTTGAAAAACTGTGTCTCTATACACCAATGAGTCGGGGTATTATCTCTGTACTTTATGGTTTATTATGCTCTGCGGATTATGAAGGTATTCTTTCTCACGAAAAGTAAGTGGGAGATTGACTTGGGATCCTCTCCGCAGGAGGATGCGTGGAAGCTTATTAGGCAGAATGTTGCACAATCATCTATCTCCTCTGCAATTAAGGAGAATTTATATAAACTTTATACTAGATGACATTTGGTTCCTTTAAAGCTAAATAAGATCTCCCACGTATCCTCGCTATGTGTTGGAGGGTATGTGGCCAAATTGTGGACTTTATACCTATATAGTGGAAATGCCCAAAAATGAGTATATTTTGGAGTCAAGTTGAGATACTCTTAGGAAACATTTTTTTTTAAGGTATAACATTTTTTATTAAGATATTGCTTCATGTTACAAAGATGGTTGCACTGATAAGACACAAGTACATACAAAGAGTGTCATAAGACAACGAAATGGGAACATAAGATTTTTGTCAAATAACAACCTCATATACATTGCGCATTCCCATAGGTATCATTGAAAAGACAGTGCAAAACAGATTATATACAAAAAAAAAAAACTGCCATTCTATCCGTTGCAGTGATATGAGGAGGCTGGGGCTCCACGGCATCCCCAACACTCAGTCTGCTAGTACTATGGGAGGATCCCCATTTGCCATTCGTGTCTCAAACCATTCAGTATTTTTCAGTGAATTCTGAATTTTAGTCTGGAAATCTACCAGAAAGGTAGCGATATAGCTTTCCCAGGACTCAAAAATTGCCCTACCAATTTGTCTTTTTGTAAAGATGTTTCTGTCCAGTGCATCTGAAATATATGATGCAGTTTCCCTTTGAACAGAGATAAAGTAGGATGATCCTTATGTATCCAGGATTGTAGGATTGCCTAACGTGCAGCTGCACTGATTGCCAGCAGCAACCTTCTGCACCCATTTGTTATTCTTTGCCTAGCCGGGATCATTCCAAAAATCGCCCATTCTGCCGTAAAAGGGACGAAATTTATCAAGTGCACTAGCTACTGGCGCCCAAGATGGCTGCCTCACCTTTTGTATGCTCCTGATCATCTCCATAAAACAGCTTAAATTCACCACAACTGACCTATGAATCATCATAAATATCCATGGACTTATCTTTAACTTGTACTGCTCTACGCGGACATTTCATTAAAACCAACGGATTGCATTCCTGCGCTGAGATACACACTGGATTGAATCCTGGACTGAATCCTCTGCATATCTCCACTGAGAAATCCTTCAGTTTAGCAGCTGCTGTACTCTGCATTGGACATTACCCAGATAAGGTACTGTGGATTACAACCTATCTTTGGCTACATCCAGCCCCTCACTTAGACATCATCCACCTCTGTTCTCTGAGCAACAAATAACTGACTTATTGCATTAATCTACTAATATCAGTATATTCAGGCTCTGAATTGCTGAAGGCTCACTGTTTAAAATCAGGATCCATTTCCAGGACACATTATCACTACCCCCACAAAAAAAATCTACTTCAAAGGCCTCTCACACTGAGACTTTTCACACCTACACAGTAGGAATTGGCTTCTAACACCTACCAAAAGACTGCCTATCCTAGGATAATTGACTAAATCAGCAGTTATTTTATTTATTACTTGCTTCAAATATACACAATAGGTTTTAGCAATAACTTTGTTCATAATCCCATTATAATTTTGGATCACATACCGAATTGGGGGAAAACAAAACACAAAAAGGAAAAGAAAAAAACAAACAAAAAAAAACTGCTTTCTCTCCCTCTCTCATCATCATATGCAGCTCAAACTTATAGTAATCTGTCATTGATGACCAAATGTATACGTATTGCTCCAGCTTCAGTCTTTCACTCCGCCCACCACGTTCTGCAGTTCCTATCACACCATCACAGGCTTCTATTCTCCAATCCCTTGGCATTTTAAAAATAAAACACAGGCGCATTCGTGGGAAGCGAGCAGGCCGGAAATGTATTTCCCCCGGTAACCATCTAAGTCCTTTGCTCACCTGCTCACCCCCATACTCAAAGAACAATCAAATAGAAGTGATACCCAAAAGACGGCCCTGTGTTTGGAAGGACAGAACTGTCAACTCTCACTTTGTGACCCCCTTACCCAGAGCTCCTGCACTTAACATAAAGAAAACTGAAGGCCCTCTGGTATGCCCAATCAGGTCAGTCCTTTGTAATGCCAGATCTATAAGAAACAATACTGCAACAATTGCTGACCTTATTTAATCTGCAGATCTAGCCTGTATTACAGAGACCTGGCTAGATGAAAATGCAGCACCTATATTGGAGGCTGCAGTACCAACAAACTACTCTGTCATCCACAACCCAAGACTGGACTGCAGGGGTGGCGGGGTGTCTATCTGCTTCAAAAAAGAACTTAAACTTAGGGTCCACCCTATTGAAACTACTCGCTCATTCGAGTGCATTGCTGCCCGGAGGTCGACAGAATTAGGTTTCAGAGTACTTCTCATTTACCGGCCACCTGGAGATGGAAAGATATTTCTACAAGAATTTGCAGACAGTGTTGCTGGCCTGGTTCTGGAACATCAAAGATGGCTCATCCTCGGGGATTGCAATGCATGGGTAGATGATGAGCTCTCACGCCTTGGCCAAGACCTCCTGTGCACAATTAATGGTCTGGGCTTCACACAGGTCGTTCCCTCTGCCACACATAAAAGTGGTCACACTCTCGACCTTGTCTTTCAGATTGGATTAGAAGTCACTGACCTAAAAATAAACCCAGTCATCTGGTCAGACCACTACTCCCTCTGGTTCTCAGTTGCAACCCCTCAAATATGATCTCTGCCCGTGGAGTTGACCAGGTATTGTCCAAGGAGGGATATGATTTCCCAGGCTCTTGCAGCAAATCTGAATCTCTCTGCTATACTGGGTGCCTGTGAAGATCCCTGTTCCCTAGTCCGTTATTATAATAGGGATGTTATGGCTGCAATTGATATTATCGCCCCTGTGCGTTTAAGACCTCGTAAACCACAACGTCAAGCTCCATGGTTCGACAACAGTGTTAGTGAGCTCAAGAAAAGGGGACGTAGACTGGAAAGACGATGGAGGAAGACTAACCTAGTGGATGACAAAATAAAACTAATAAAGTATAACGAAGAATATCAATCGACAATCACTCGTAAGAAAGCACAGTTCCTGTCAAATGAGATCATAGCAGCAAATAATAGGCCAGCTCAACTTTTCCGCACAGTGGAGATGCTTTGCAAGCCAGCATGCCTGCAGACTGATGAGACCCTCTCCCAGGCAAGATGCAACGAGTTTGCAAACTTCTTTGCAGATAAAATATCCACCATCCGGGCTGGAATCTCCACAGTGCCATCAAAGGAGTGACAAATTACAAAGCCTGCCAATATAAGCTGCCTGCCTTCATGGACCAGCTTTGACCCAGTGGATGTAAAGGACACTGCTGAAATTGCTCGGATTTTGCATCCCACCACCTGTGATCTGGACCCAGCCTCAACCAAGCTTCTAATAGGTTGTATGGATATAATTGGTCCTGTCTTTACAAAAATTGTTCAGTGCTCTTTGCAGACAGGCATTTTTCCTGGACCCCTAAAGGAAGCAATTGTTAGACCGCTTCTTAAAAAACCTAATTTAGATCCCGACTGCATGACCAACTACAGACCGGTATCAAACCTTCCTTTCCTGGGAAAGGTTATTGAGAAAGTCGTTGCAAATCAACTGGAAACCCGCCTGACAACCCATGATATTTATGATCCATTTCAATCAGGATTTAGGAGAAGACATAGCACTGAAACAGCCCTGGTGTGTGTGTTAAATGATCTTCTGATGGCAAAAGACAGAGGTGACTGTACAATATTAATCCTTCTGGATCTCTCGGCAGCATTTGATACCGTGGACCATGGGCTTCTGATTGAGCGACTGATACATTTCTGTGGTCTGGATGGCACAGTCCTAAGCTGGTTCAAATCATTTCTCACAGGCAGGTCACAGAGAGTATCATCTGGAGTATACTCATCACCACCAGTGCCATTGCCATGTGGTGTCCCACAAGGTTCTATACTATCCCCCATGCTTTTTGCAGTATACATGCTCCCATTGGGTGAAATAATCAGGCGCCATGGCCTGGTCTACCACTGCTATGCAGATGATACACAACTGTACTTGTCCTCTGCTCCGGGCACTGATAACCCAATAGCAACCCTAAATGGCTGTCTAGCTGAACTACAGGAGTGGATGAGCGCCAGTTGGCTGCGACTGAACCCGGATAAAACAGAGGTCCTTTTGATACGACCGCAACATCAAAGGACAAGACTGCAGCATAGCCAACCAACTGGACTTACACTCAGTGATTCAGAATTACAGACCAGTGATCGTGTGTGGAATCTTGGAGTTGTCCTGGATGGTGGCTTGACACTTAAACATCAGATATCAGCCACAATCAAATCCTCATTCTTTCACCTGAGGAACATAGCCAGAATCAAGCACTTAATTCCCTCAGATGACATGCCAAAAGTCATACATGCATTTGTATCATCTCGTTTAGACTACTGTAATGCCCTCTACCTTGGTCTACCAGCAAAAGAATTGCAACGCTTACAGCTGGTGCAAAACACAGCTGCCAGGCTATTAACCAACCAGCCCCGTTCTAGCCACATAACACCCATCCTCTACTCCCTTCACTGACTGCCTGTAAGATGGCAAATAATCTTCAAGATTGGCTTACTGAGTTTCAAAGCATTACATGACCAAGGCCCAAGGTACCTGAAACAGCTTCTGACCCCATACTGCCCCACTCGATTACTGCGATCTATAGATGAAGGACTTATAGCAGAACCTAGAATCTACCGTAATTCTTCTGGGGGTCGAGCTTTTAGTCATGCTGCTCCGACTCTATGGAACTCACTTCCCCGCACAGTGCGAGAGGCCCCAACTATAGAATCCTTCAAAAGTAGACTCAAGACATTTCTGTTTACTCAAGCATTTCCATAATGTCCCTTTTAGTATCTTCATGCTTCTGTATTTTATGAAAATGTACTTCATTATTTTCTGTACTATATTATGCTATGCATCTGTTAAGCGCCTTGGGTCCTATTGGAGAAAGAGCGCTATATAAATAAAATTATTATTATTATTATTATTAAGTGTTCCATAGCGTACTGTCGTACCTGAAGCCAAAAGCAGCGGAGTAGTGGGCACAACCAGAAACAATGCAATAGGTCCACCTTGGGTGCATGACATTTCAGACATTTGTATGAGTCTGTCATACCCACCCTATATTGTTTATATGGGCAAAAGTACGCTCTGTGAACTGTATTATAAAACATATCCTGGTATTGTGCCGAGGGCAATAGTTTGCAAGAGTGTAGCAAACTTTTCAATAATGTGTCACATGTCAGCTCAGGAAAGTCTGACAGACATTTTTGTAGTCCTGAGACTGATTGAGGGTGATCTAGCTGGGTGGTTAGTTTTTTGTAATGCATAGATAGGGCTTTCTTTGCAGCTGGTGGGGTTCGTAAAAGGGTATCTAGTTCATTATTCAAGTCTGTCCTTGATAAGGTTTTAAGCACCAGACTGGTATAATGTTGCAACTGGAGAAAAGCCAATGGGTAATCGCGTAGAAATGGAAATATATCCTGTGACTGGGTAAATGTGAGTGACTTCCCATTTTCTTTATCAACCAATTGTCCTATATCCCTCAGGCCCTCGTTTTGAAACATTTTAAAGGGGAATCCCGCCTCCCCACGCTGGAAGTCAGGATTACCTAGGAACCACAGATATGAGGATTTGTGGCCCAAAGTTTCCGGAACATCTCAAGGAGTGCCAAAGGCGATAGACCGACCACAGAAGGGGATTATCCTTCAAATCCTGATCACAGTCCGCTTGTATACAGTGGAGGAAGTTTGTCAAACTCTTAGATTTTATGAATTGTGCCTCGAGGTGTGTGTTTGCATATGGGTCTGTATCGTTTAACCAGTCTCTCAGAAATCTCAATAAAGATGCTTGGTTATAAAGTAATGCGTTTGGGAAATTAATTCCGCCATTAGCTTTCGGTTGTTGCAGCTTATGCATGGCAATACGAGGCCTCTTTCCCCTCCATATAAATTGCCGAAACAATTTAGTTATGTGTGTTAGATCCAATCTACTGAGTATTTCGGGAAGAGATTGTAAAATATATAATAATCGTGGAAATGTACACATTTTTATCTAATTGGCCCTCCCTAAATACGAGAGCATTAAATGGTTCCATCCTTCCAGTTCCTTCGTTATGAAGGTTATCGCCTCTTTTACATTCAACCTATATAAATCCGAGGGATATTTTGGAAGTTTAATGCCCAGATAGGTTACATATGTGTTAGCCCAGTGTATAGGTATCTGTCTCCCCCATCCTGGGCTTTTTCCCCGTGATTTAAATAGAACCCTATAGATTTAGAAAGATTAACTTGGAAGCCCGAATTTTTTCCAAATTTGTATAATAAATCAAAAATATCCTGTTCCCAATTATACACTAGCACATCATCAGCAAAAGCTGACAATTTTATCTCTCTTTCCCCAATTGGGATGCCCTGATAAATCATCGAGTTTTGTAATATTCGGAAGAGAGGGTCTATAGATAAATTAAAATGAAGGGGCGACAGGGGGCAGCCCTGTCTCGTACCTCTTTGCAAAGTAATCTGAGGACCCCGTTTGCCATTAACCTGCAAAGAGGTCGTCGGGTCAGTGTAGATATATTTAATAACACCTACAAAATTTTCACCAAATCCTCTGTAGTCTAATACACTAAACAGGTGATGCCATGACACGGTGTCGAAGGCTTTGTGTGTGTCTAGGCTTAAGAGCATATGTTCTGAATTAGGAGAGTTTCTGGCCACCACCGTCCCCGCTAGTGCTGTACAAATGGCCTTGACTGATTGACATTTTCTAAAATCAGAGTTTAAGAGGGAAATGGGTCTATATGGCAGATTTCCCATAAACATAAAATCCCTCTGCAGCTCCTCCTGTGGGGAGATATGATTATAGAGTTCAGTGTAAAAGTCAGTAAGATGTGCTAAAATATTGGCGGTTTTAGTGTAGGTTTCTTTCCAGGCGTCATCCCTCAGGACCGCAATAAAGGAACGTTTCCTCCTTGCTTTGGACATAGTGGCCAACAATTTCCCAGTTTTATTTCCCCATTTGTGGTAATGAAATTTAGTGAAATCTAAACGTTGTTGTGCCTGAGCCGTTAAAAAGGCATCAAGTAATTTTTGTCCCGTAAATATATTTCCAAAAGATTCTCAGAAGGGTTAGTTTTGTAAGCATTAAAACTATGGGACACGGCCGCGTGTAATTCATGATACTTTTTTGTGTTGTCTTTCCTCTGTTTAGCCACATACCCAATTATATGAGCTCGTAACACTGCCTTTGATGTCTCCTAGAACAGCACCGAGTTATCCCAATGCTCTAGGTTAGAGCGGGCTGGTGAATGGGGGCCATTTCTTAAGAAATGTGATTTCGCTTGTTGAGGGTCAGTAAATAACTGAGTACGACCATTTTCAATAACCCTCAATTTGGCCGGGTATAGCAGTGCAAATTTTATCTTTTTGTTTACCAAGAACTTACATACCTCCGAAAAGGCATTGCGTTTTTGAGAGACCATGACCAAGAAGTCTTGGAACACTAAGATTTTTTGGCCCTCCACCCTAAGTTCAGGGGCAGCGCGATATGCCTGTAACAATTTCTCTTTGTCCCTATAATTGAGGAAATTGGCAATAGTTGGTCTAGGTTGGGCACCCCTGTCTCTGCGTGTCGCAACTAACCTGTGTGCCCTCTCCACCGGCAGCGGGGGATCCGTATCTGGGAATCCTATTGCCACCGGAATAAGAGTGCTGACATAGGCCTGCAATTGTGTGTCCGAAAACCGACTCAGGTATGCCTATAAAGCGCAAATTACATCTTTTATTTCTATGTTCTAAATCGTCAAGCTTCTCCATCATGGCGTGGATAGCCTGAGACTTAGTTGTGAGTTCCTGATGCAAAATATGAACTGAGTCTTCGGCATCACTGGTTCTCTGTTCCAAAGTGTCAAGTCTAGCTGTGTTTGACTCTATCTTAGCTAAAGATGTATCTAGCCTAGCATGCAAGTCCTCAAACTTCTTGTCTATGAGAGGCATTAACATATTAATGACTTCTTTGGCATTTTCAGCAGGTGACGGAAATGTTATATTGCGAGGATATGACTGAGAAGCAGACTCCTCCCCTCCAGATGATGGATACGGGGGAGTTGGGGGATGGGACGCATTCACTTTTTGGGCATTTTGCCATTTAGAAGTTGATTTTGCATTAGAACAGCGTTATTACCTGGGGGGAAGAGAGCATGCCATCCCATTCAGGTGGACGTAAGCTGTGGTGGAGTATGATAGGGAGGCCGAGTATGTCACCAGTTGAAGGGGACTCCAGATACCTTCACTGCGCCAAGTACAGAATGGATGACCCTGGCAGGAACAAATCCGTTGAGACAAGAGGGGTGCAGTGAGCGGCTGCCCAGCGCCAGGTCCTCCGGCTACGAAGGGGTGATCCCGTGTTCCAGCAGCTTTTCAGAGAACAATCTGCAGGGTCAGAGGCATCTCCCGCAGATGGTCCGCGATGCGCCATCTTGTGACTGGGCTATCTTCTCCCGATCACCCACGTAGGCGTGCAGGCTGCCACAGATCAATTGCAGGGCAGAACAGTACAGCAGCTCTGCAGACACGGCTCTGTCCCGGTAAGCGTCCCGGCCCCCTCACTCGTCACGATGCGGGGTGATCTCTCCTGCTGCAGCCATGCACTCCGGAGTGCAAGTGGGTCCCCGCGGCTTCACATAGGTGGGAGTGGGTAGAGGACCAGGGAGCGATGACTCTCAAGTCGATGGTGGCAGCACTCGTCCAGTGCCAGCAGCCCGCCTTAAGGTTTACAGGCAGGGGTATATTCGCGCCAACGCCACGTTGGCAGTCATGCAGGCCATCTCGTCCGATGGCCTGACTTTGGGGCAATTGTTAATCCTCCTCCACACCACATGTATCCCCACGATCAGCAGAGTCTGAGCAGTAACAGGGTACGAGTCTGCTGTCAGTGAGTCCCGTTGGAAAGGAAGATTGTACGGGATTCTCTGTGCGGCTCTGAGGAGCTATATTAAAAAGAGGCCATACTAGCTGGCCCCGCCCCCGGAAGTCTTGAGGAAACATTTTTTATATCTCAATCTCACTCAGCCCTTGGTCTGCATTATTGAGTTTTCCTATTGTGGGTCTTGATAAAAATAATAACAGGCTTATTCACCATGGGGGTCATTCCGAGTTGTTCGCACGCAAGCTACTTTTAGCAGATTTACTCATGCTACGCCGCCGCCTACTGGGAGTGAATCTTAGCTTCTTAAAATTGCGACCGACGTATTTGCATTATTGCGATTACACCTCTCTTAGCAGTTTCTGAGTAGCTCCAGACTTACTCGGCATCTGCGATCAGTTCAGTGCTTGTCGTTCCTGGTTTGACGTCACAAACACACCCAGCGTTCGGCCAGACACTCCCCCGTTTCTCCAGCCACTCCTGCGTTTTTCCCAGAAATGGTAGCATTTTTTCACATACACCCATAAAATGGCCAGTTTCCGCCCAGAAACACCCACTTCCTGTCAATCACATTACGATCACCAGAACGATGAAAAAGCCGTGAGTAAAACACCTAACTGCATAGCAAATTTACTTGGCGCAGTCGCAGTGCGGACATTGCGCATGCGCATTAAGCGGAAAATCGCTGCAATGCGAAGAAAACTACCGGGCGAACAACTCGGAATGACCACCCATATTCTTAATGCAGCTAGATTTACAGTGCCTAAATGTTGGAAAAACCTTGAACCTCCCCCTTTAAGTATGGTAATGGCTAAAATTTGGTATGTATCTACTATGAAGAAGATCACTGCATCATTGCACGACAGATCGGTTAGGTATAATCTCGGAACCTTGGTTTATGTATAATAATTCTTCTGTCTCTAAAATCTAATGTACTTTAGTGTGTAACATGGCCCTGATTATTTTTAAGGAGATTCTCTTTTAGGACTTATATTTTGGAGGGGTTAATTGCTCATAGGTGAACGTGGCTGATATATGAGAGTAATTATTCAAATCATGCTGGGGAAAAAAGTACATACAGTACGAGATTATAAAAGGTTGGCCAGGTAATCTGGTCTTTCATGGAGGTCCCGCTACTGCTTTTTTTTTCTTTTCCCCCCTTTTTTCTATATATAATTTTTTTTTAATGAATTTCTTAATGTTAATCAATATATTATGCCATCTGATCTCTAGCTTTTGTGGCTCAGCATTCAATGTATTGGAAGTCATGAAATTTGTGCATGTGCTTTTGTTGTATATTTGATGTTTTTTCAACTTTGTCTAATAAAATAAATAGTTAATAATATAAAAGAAATAATAATAATAATAATAATAATAATAATAGTAATAATAAAAATAACTTTTTTTAAATGAAGAAAATACACTGCTCAAAAAAATAAAGGGAACACTAAAATAACACATCCTAGATCTGAATGAATGAAATATTCTTATTAAATACTGTGTTCTTTACATAGCTGAATGTGAGGACAACAAAATCACACAAAAATGATCAATGGAAATCAAATGTATTAACCCATGGAGGTCTGGATTTGGAGTCACCCTCAAAATTAAAGTGAAAAAACACACTACAGGCTGATCCAACTTTGATGTAATGTCCTTAAAACAAGTCAAAATGAGGCTCAGTAGTGTGTGTGGCCTCCACATGCCTGTATGACCTCCCTACAACCCACACAAGTGGCTCAGGTAGTGCAGCTCATCCAGGATGGCACATCAATGCGAGCTGTGGCAAGAAGGTTTGCTGTGTTTGTCAGCGTTGTGTCCAGAGCATGGAGGCACTACCAGGAGACAGGCCAGTACATCAGGAGACGTGGAGGAGGCCGTAGGAGGGCAACAACCCAGCAGCAGGACCGCTACCTCCGCCTTTGTGCAAGGAGGAACAGGAGGAGCACTGCCAGAGCCCTGCAAAGTGACATCCAGCAAGCTACAAATGTGCATGTGTCTACTCAAACGATCAGAAACAGACTCCATGAGGGTGGTATGAGGGCCCAACGCCCACAGGTGGGGTTGTGCTTACAGCCCAACACCGTACAGGACGTTTGGCATTTGCCAGAGAACATCAAGATTGGCAGATTCGCCACTGGCGCCCTGTACTCTTCACAGATGAAAGCAGGTTCTCACTGAGCACATGTGACAGACGTGACAGAGTCTGGAGACGCCAAGGAGAACGTTCTGCTGCCTGCAACATCCTCCAGCATGACCGGTTTGGCAGTGGGTCAGTAATGGTGTGTGGTGGCATTTCTTTGGGGGGCCGCACAGCCGTCCATGTGCTCGCCAGAGGTAGCCTGACTGCCATTAGGTACCGAGATGAGAGCATCATACCCCTTGTGAGACCATATGCTGGTGCGGTTGGCCCTGGGTTCCTCCTAATGCAAGACAATGCTAGACCTCATGTGGCTGGAGTGTGTCAGCAGTTCCTGCAAGATGAAGGCATTGATGCTATGGACTGGCCCGCCCGTTCCCCAGACCTGAATCCAATTGAGCACATCTGGAACATCATGTCTTGCTCCATCCACCAATGCCATGTTGCACCACAGACTGTCCAGGAGTTGGTGGATGCTTTAGTCCTGGTCTGGGAGGAGATCTCTCAGAAGACCATCCACCACCTCATCAGGAGCATGCCCAGATGATGTAAGGAGGTCATACAGGCACGAGGAGGTCACACACACTACTGTGCCTCATTTTGACTTGTTTTAAGGCCATTACATCAAAGTTGGATCAGCCTGTAGTGTGTTTTTCCACTTTAATTTTGAGGGTGACTCCAAATCCAGACCTCCATGGGTTAATAAATTTGATTTCCATTGATAATTTTTGTGTGATTTTGTTGTCAGCACATTCAACTATGTAAATAACAAAGTATTTAATAAGAATATTTCATTCATTCAGATCTAGGATGTGTTATTTTAGTGTTCCCTTTATTTTTTTGAGCAGTGTATAATGTGACCAATGCCTGGAAAGGCATAATTTACAGAACTTTAGAAAAGTTGGTGTCTAGAATGCCCAAATTATGTGAAGCAGTGATATGCACCAAAGGAGGACACAATGATGAAAGCCAAATTGATCTGAAATTTATGTTATACTATAAAATTATAAATAATTTTGATAATGTTTAGCTACGATATGTGAAACATTACTATTAATACATATATTCATTACTTCACTACATTTTGTCTTTTATTAACAATTATTTTCCTTGGCCAAAAACTTTGGCACACTAGTGCATATGTCATTCCTTATGGTTAGTTCTTTCCCAGCATCATTTTTCTGGAGATCAAATCAGTTCTGAAAAGCAGAATGTAGAGTTTTGGGAAAAATATACAGCCCAGAACTCCAGCACATGAGGTCAGGATGGCGAATTTCTCTACAGCCACCGCGTCTTTCCCTTTGGTGCTCAGATAGGCTGGGATCATTGCAATCCAGACACTGCAGAACACCAGCATGCTGAAGGTGATGTACTTGGCCTCATTAAAGCTGTCCGGTAATGTCCTCACCATGAAAGCCAGAACAAAGCTCACAGCTGCCAGGATCCCCATGTAGCCCAACACAGAGTAGAACCAAATCACTGACCCCTCATTACACTGAATGATGATCATTCCCTGATAGGAGTTATGGTCATACTCATGGTATGGAGGAGAAACTGACAGCCACATAGCACAGATTAGAGCTTGGACAGAGGAGCACACAATGACCACATAATTAGACACTTTGAGTGTTACCCACTTCTTCCAGGGACTACCAGGTTTGGTGGCTTTGAAAGCAATGCAGACAGTGACAGTCTTGGCCAGTACAGAAGAGACAGCTGTGGAGAAGAAGATCCCAAATGACATCTGTCTCAGCCTGCAGGTTACATCCACCGGCTGGCCGAGGAACAAGAATACACAGAGAAAGCTCAGCAAGATTGAGACCAGGAGAATGAAGCTTACAGCCCGGTTGTTGGCTTTCACAATTGGAGTGTTCCAGTAATAAATAAAGTTCCCTAATATAAATAATGTTACGGCAGAGAAAGATGAAGCGGTTACTGGGGAAATTAGTGCCACATTGTCCTTTTCATATGACAGAAAGTCGTATGTTTTGGGGACACATCTCACTTTTCTCTCATCCGGCCACTCCTCATCAGGACATCTATGGCAGCTGTCACTGTCTAAAATGTAATATAAAATAACATATTATCTGTGTGGCCAATAAATTGCTCAACATAAAACAATTAAAGAACATCCATCTTAGAATTCTAAATAAAACATCCAATTTATTTCACTGAAATAGTCTTGATGTGTTTCTACCTAAAAGGTTTAATCAGGTACAGTATATGACCCATTGAGGGGTATTAAGGTTTGAATGTGATGGGCAGTCCATGGGAGCAAAATGGCAACTGTATCCTTTACTGCGCCATTAGAGGCTTTATGTACTTCGGACTACATCGCAGTTTATATTCCAATATTGAGCTACACTACACTGAAGAAAAGCATGACATGAAAGGATGTGTGTGGAGTAGTGGGGTGAGGCTGCATGACACTGGACTGCAATAGATGTAACAAGGGCTCCAGAATTAGTCCCTTTACAACTACTCTTATACATGTAGCTACACTCATCATTGCCACTACTGCACCATACAGGCGTCCTAGTCGTGCCATACAAATAGCGCTGCTTGGGGAAGTAAGGCATGATAAGGCAGAAGAGGATCAACAGCATGCAATACACAGCTCCACCACTTGGTGGCAATTGCACAACTAATGAAAACAACAGTACAGTGCTGGATAGCACAGCCTCCTGCAGCCGGTATATTCCGTATACACATAGATATACAGTACAGATGCAATATATCAAAGCAGCACCTAACTGCAATGAGGTCGCTCCTCAATGCATCAGCTACTGGAGGCTACTTTTTACACAGATATACAATACAAGTGTGACTTTTCAACTTAATCAGCAGTGTCTGTGCCGCCTTGATTGGACACATGTACTGTATATCTGCGTGCATGTCTCAGTCTGTATACGAAGCTTGACAACTTGTTTTGAGAAAATGTGAAAAAATGTTATGCTACTTTTTACACAGCTATACAATACAAGTGTGGCTTTTCAAATTAATCAGCAGAGTATGTGTGGCTTTGAACACATGTATAACCAACTAAACTTTTGCCTCACTGATAGCCTTTATTCATTTGCCAAGAATTCATTTAGATGCAATCTAGGGTCAGCTGTGCGGATCAATTTGAATTCACATACGTAAATTATTCATAATACTAAGTGTTTGTAAATGAACAGCTGAACACCAGTAAACAGGTATTTGAATGTTTACATTTAAATGTTGCAACTTTTTTACACTCCGAGCCTAAAGAACTGTACTTTTATCTGAAACAAACCATGTACCACAAATTCATTTTCTTCATTGTACTCCATAGCTTTTTCTCTAAAACAAAAACATCATTCATTATCCCTGCTTCTCATCCCCCTGTACACATTGCTGCCTAAATTATTCACTCCCTCTTGTTAACACTCATGAGATTTTTACTTATCTCTCTACTTTGACAACCGGACACCATAAAACATATTGACAAACCTCCAACTTTATTTATCTCTCTCTCCTGCTGCTTTTAGCTGGTGACATTTCCCCAAATCCAGGACCCAACCACTTGCCCCACTCACATCCACCTGATTCGCAGCAATATAGACAACCAGCCAAACTCATAAACACATGTCTCCCTGCACCCTTCAAATCACTAAAATGTGCCTTATGGAATGCACGCTCCGTTGTAACAAATTAACATCTTTACATCACCTCTTCATATCTAACAACTTCAATCTGCTTGCTATAAAAGAAACATGGCTCATAAAATCAGATACAGCCTCCCCTGCAGCACTGACACATGGTGGTCTCCATTTCACACACTGCTCCAGGCCTGGAAACAGTAAAGGAGGAGGAGCTGGATTATTACTTTCCCAATCTGTCACACACACAGTTCTACCACAAGTAACATCACTCACATTCACATCATTTGAAGTACATTCCATCGGGATTTACACTCCTTTCTCTCTGCGTGTTGCAGCTATTTATCACCCACCTGGGCAACCCAAACAATTTCTGGAAGATTTTTCTGCCTGGCACCCTCACTTTCTATCCTCTGACATCTCCACCATCATCATGAGTGATTTCAATATTGCTATTAATTTTCAAGAACTGTCCATATTAAATGTCATATTAATCACTTCTGAACCATCCCTCACCCAACCCACCAGCCACTATCAAGGCGCAAGATCTTGCTTCCTACTACAAGGACAAGATTGATGAGATCTGAGATGAAATGGTATGCTCTTCCTCAGCCAGTGACCTGCTCAATTCTCTATCTGAACCTTCTGGCATTCTCTCCCCATTTGATCCCACAAGTGTAGATGAAGTGTCAACACTCTTCTCAGCCTGCTCCTCTACTACCTCTCCTCTTGAGCCTATACCATCACAAGTAAATAAATCTCTGTCTCCTTTGCTCATCCCAACCTTAACTAACATCTGTAATCTCTCACTCTCTCTACTGGTAGCTTTCCTTCTCTGCATGCAGTGATTACTCTCATTCTGAAAAAACTAAATTCTGACCCTAACACTTTCTCAAACTACTGTCCCATCTCTCAGCTGCCATGCCTCTCCAAGCTACTTGAAAGACTTGCCTACACTTTCGTCAAATACTTTCTTAAAACTTATGTATACTCCTTCCATCTATATCCCCATACTGTATGTGCTGCCTCTCACCTACACACACATGCAACTCTACACACTCACAACCCTTTATACACACCCCTCTACACACACACACACACACTTTCCCTACACACACACTTCCCCATACACCCCCCATACACAAATATCCTAATATATATATATATATATATATATATATACACACACACCCTAATATACACACCTCTATACACACCCCTCTTAACACACTACTCCTCTACACAGACTACCCCTCTACACATACTACTACTTTATACATGTACACACAAACCCTACTACACACACCCCTCCTACACACACCTCTCTATACACTCTTACCCCTCTACACACACACACCCCTTGGTACAAACACACCCCTCTATACACACACATTACTTTACACACACACACCCCTTTAAACACACACATCTCTGAGTGCATTTACCATAGTAATTGTATCATCAGTTACTCTCATATGGCGACTCTTCCTGTATATAACACATCCCTACCTGTAACATTGGACATTTCTCCCTCAGAACATGGGACACAGTCATAGCAGCAGACATGGAATCCTCCATTAGAGGCTTTTCTGTATCCAGGGGAACATCTGTCATTGCACCGAGATTTGGGGATCTTGTACATGGAGAAATATGTAAATCATTAATGAAATTAGAGATAGAAATAACTTATTAAATAATGTTTAATTGTCACAGAGTTGTGTTCTATCTAATGTGTACGGTATTACAGAGCCTGGTTTAACACCTGTGAACTCTGCATGTGATGACACTAAAGCTGGGTACACAATATATGATATGTCATCTGATACACTGACAAAGCGTGCCCCAGCAGGTCATCAGCAGCATCCTCTATTGGTCCTATATGCAGCGCCAATGGGGGATGTAGTCAGCGAGGATCATACTGATGAATGAAGCATGGCCACCACCATTGGTCCATCACTGCCCGCATCTCCAAGTGTGTATGTACACGCCAGCTCCCATCACTGCCAATGTCAGGCTGGGCACATATCACATAATGTGGACCTCATAATAAGTTACAAGGTGTTTACAGGACAGAAGATGACAACTTAGCTAAATCACACATGGGTGATCCATGGCTGAGTCACGTGTGCTGCAGTGTCCTCTTCTTACGTGGCTCACCTTATCCCCTGATTGAAAGGACACAGGAACAACAAACAGAGCAGGATGTGCCACATCTTCAGGTACTGCACATGCTTTGTAGACCTAGGTTTTTTCAGGGCTGTTTAAACCCAAATCTGATGGTGATGACATCCAGATGTTCTGTCTCACTCATAACAACTTAATGCATTTCTATGACTTCGTCAAGGGTCATGTAGACCCAGACATTGGATGGTCTTGCACAGTATCTGTGCCGCACAAACTGTTTTCTCTGTTACATTTTTTTTACACCTTACTTCTTTCAATCAGTCACTGGGTGAGTACTTGGAAGTTCCCAGCCCACCCTTTATAGGTACTTGACACACGTCCTGGCTTCACTGATGGATCTGAGCAACACCTAAATCTGCTTCTGTAGCCAGAAGTCACAGTGACATGAAATTAGGGTAGATTGCTATAATATCTCAGGTATGCCTAATGTCCTGGGTGCTATTGACTGCCCACACATTAAGCTGAGACCACCTAAGGATGGAGTCCACATATACCTTACTAGGCATCAGGCCTGTTATTTTGTAATATGTAACACATTTTATAATTCTACAGATGTAGCCATGCTCATCTTTACTGTGACACAGCACGCTGCAACATGGCTTTCTGCACGGCATGCAAGGTTCCAATTATTCAAATATATACATCTGTATTTATTACTTCTTACAAATATAATAATGCTAACACATATCTTCTGTGTCTTATTTATGTAAAACTTACTACCACTTTAACCTCTCACTAGTGTCATGCCTTTGGGTTGTTGTCCTGTGCTGACCAAGTCCTGGACTTGAACCCTAGTGTTAGTGACCCCTACTAATGAGGTTACATGGTCGCAGTTGGTGAGCCCATATATTGTTGGTGAAAAATAATGCTAATCACCTTAATTTTTCTCTATTTGATTGCAGAATGTATTATAAGAATTCTGATTAGCAGTGCTTAGTACTATAGAGTGTGCATATGCATTTTATTTTTTTCTGTGTGGAACTAGAAGGCTCAGCATGACAGCACCTCTTGGCTACCCTGGCTCATGTTATGATGTCTTTATCCTCAGTCAGTCGTCTCTCCATAATGATGATGTGACCCTTTACGTTGATACGGTGATGAACATTCATCGCAGCATACAACGCGTGGCATAGCGGGTCACGCTCTTCATATTCATTTCTTACAATTCATTTCAATGGGAGCCTGGCAGCTATGCATATGCATCATGATCCCACTACAGCATGCTGCAATACAAAGCATATCTGTAGTGGGAGACTTCAGTCTATTTGAGGCAGGAGAATTGCTCAAGGGAAGGCTGCTGGGTAAAAACAGGCTACACTTGCTCTTTATTACCAAGCCACATTACAATATGTTTTTGTAAAACTATTTCCTTGCTTTTGTCTCATGGCCTTACAGGTATTGCTGAGTATTGCTGTTGCTTCTTTTTTTCCCTTCGTTGTTGCTCCCATATTCTCCTGCTATAAATAAGTATAATAATGCACACATATTTACTAAAACCATAATAAAACACATTTTAGACTATTAAAAACTGGGTTCCTTTGTCTATACAAACCTAGTGGCATGTTATTGTACTTTCTATTCAAAGTGTCGTACATTGTGCTCAGTTGCTGTGTATTGCATAATCTGGCTTTAGGCCAATTTGAACCCCCCCAATTAAGCAATGCACAGTGACCAGGCAGGGGGATTTGAACCATGAGGTGACTCTCACTGTAAAGAAAATGTCAGTTCAAGCAAACATTTATGATATGTTCCCTCAGTGGGCGAAAATTCAAACGATCTGGCCGATATTGGCTGGTTGAGAATGATATTGTCTAGTGTGTACAGATGTTATATAAAAGCTGCTTGCAGGTCTGATAGATGATATCAAAGAGAAGCCCCTGCTTCCATTGGCATTCACCTCTCCCGACATCGACAAGTGTGTATGCACTTGCTGAGGTCGGGTACTTTAGCGGATGACATATCATCGTTTGCAATGTTATCCTAGTGTGTACGCACCCTTAGCGTTTTTAGGGGGGTTAAATTTTACATTTTTTTACAAACTGTCCAAAGTGTAGAAAAGTTGAGGATCATTGGCAAAGTTGACCATTACAAATTATCTGTTTGAAGGCATGATTTAGCTATAAAAAAAAATTCAAATATAGATGCAAGTTGAATGTTATTTAGTAACAAAAATATTTGAGACAAGACAATAGATCAAAGGCAACACATGAAAAAATTAAACCAACAAAGTCACTGGTTCAGCAGAAATAATTCCTCTTCTAATCCAGGTTTTTCTCCAGAGGTAGTTCATATTAAAAGAGAGAAAACAAAAAACAAAAAATGTCTTGAGTATAAATTTTTTCTGAATTATAACGGTATTCAAGAGACCAAATACACATCAATGAAATCTAGCGTACCGGAACTCACTTCATAGATTGGGTCTGCTGAATTTATAAAGGTTTCTTTTCAAACAAAATGACCATACAATCTGGATTGTGGGGACAACAAGTAAATGACAGCGTACTGAACACAAAATGTAGCTGGAATCCTTTATATAATGGTTTCTTACACTTGTCCGATTTATGAATCTTCTTATGGGTAATTTTTTTCTCCAAATTTGCGTATTTAGAAAAGCAAAAAAGAATGACAAGGCAATGTGTAGTATAGTGAAACTTCGCCTCAATAGACACCACTGTGTAGTGGTATTATAGTTGGTGGTCACCCAATATAAATCTTTTTTTGAACTAACGTACCTAAAACTCATTTTTATATGACTGTGATCATGCACATAAAGGTTTCTTTATGTTTATAAGCACCCAAGGGTCACCCAGTGATAAACTCAAATGCTTACCAAAAACTCACAATAGCAACCACGGGAATCCTCACAAAAAGGTTTCTTTTGTAGCCAAATGTCCAGAGTCTCAGGAAAGTTCAATATATAGCCACTCTCTCATCACTGACGCATTTCGATCCTCCTGGGACCTTTTCCAAAGTGTGATTGTTTTTTAGTGTATGTGCAACTTATTCAATAATCTGGCTGTACACATGTACACACACATGTACCACTGTTAAATCGTTCACCCTTAGATGACTTTGCATTTACATAATGGACAATCTTTTGACTTCTACCATTCTTTAATATATAGTATTTTGTCCTTTGTTTGGGTTTGGTGCAATATATATTGGCATCCAGGATGCTGCCAGTCAAAAGACCATCCGTGGCATCATGATGGACATAATTCTGATGGGGGCTCGGTAATTATACTTGGCATCGGCAATTGATCTGTTTCCGGAGTTCCGGCATTGGCATTATGACTGCATGTAGGGATTCTGGTGCCTGGATTCCAACTTCCGGTTTCCCAACTGCTGGCATCCTGACCGGATCCCATGTGTTATGTGAACAGACATAACATTTATGTAGCCTATGATTTGTATTCCTAAGCATTGTGATAAATAGTGGGATTTACCATTTCCCTATGAATCTATAGATTTAAGAAACATTTGGGGACAGGAATATTTTTCTAATTATTATTTTAATCAGTTTGGAAAAACACTTGAAAGTACAAAGTGAATGTATGTTTGATTTTAAATATGCATAAAGGAATTCAAATTAATCAATAAGGGAAACACACTATATGCAAACAATATGTTATCAGGCAAAAACAATATCATGTATGTTTCAATTTTGCCTTCACTGCCATCTCCTAGGAGCATTGCAGCTGGAAGTGGGTTTGGTGGATCCACCTCTGGTTCTGAATGTATGGCTGAATGGTGTGGACATGGGTGTGGAAATCTTTGGCATGCTGTCAGTGGAGGTGCTTCGATGGGGTTCAGGTTAGCAGCTCAGTAGCTGGTTGCCCAGGTTTTATACTGTATGTGACTGTTCAGCTGACACATAACATCGGACTTCAATTGCAATTTTTCCTGGGATTGGTTGATTGACACATTCTCCATGCAATTTATATAATACTATTTATTTCTAAATTTAAGTATAAGTTAATTATAGAAACACTCTCTCTTGATATTGTAACATCTATCAAAGAAGATGTCCCTTAGATGTGTACTTGTTATGGATTGTTTATTTTGGATATGTTATATTCTCAAGAACTTTTACATTCTGCAGACATTGTTACCCTGAAAATGAGATCCCAGTAACATCAATAACATTGCAAAAGCTGTTCTGTACATTTGCAATGACGGTGAAGACTTTCTAGACCATGACTAAAGGGAAAATTGCCAGAAAACTGCCAGAATCACTCTTTACTGGATACAAGTGTTGTGAAACATAAAGGTTGGGGTGGGTGAACTTTAATCAACACCCTGATTTTAAACATAAGAGATGATGCCATCCTGAGACTTGTAGTAACATGAAGGAAGAGATAATGTGTATTCTCTATGCACTAGGAATAATAATAATCACAACAATTATAGCGAACTCCGCAATTTAACATAGCGTAATATTGAGGTTCTTAGCACATGTTTGGCTAAAAATATGCGCACAACTTATCAGGTGGGTCACTATCATCCTTAATACTGACAGCTCACTATAGCTGAACTGGGTAATTATAGACCAGTTAGTCTTACATCAATAGTGGGGAAAGTACTGGAAGGTATTCTAAGGGATAAAATTCAGAAGGTCCTTGAAGCCAATAAGGTTATTAAAAGGAATCAACATGGATTTGTTAAGGACATATCATGTCAAACCAACTTACCTGGCTTTTATGAAACAGTAAGTGCGAACCTTGATCAGGGTAAGGAGGTAGATGTAATTTTTTTAGACTTTGCCAAAGCTTTCGACACAGTACCACACATGCAACTTATCTACAAACTACAAGAAATAGGGCTAGGAAGCACAATATGCACTTGGGTTAAAAATTGGTTAAATAATAGGGAGCAGCGTGTTGTGGTTAAAGGATAATTTTCAAATTGGACTGAAGTGCTAAGTGTTGTGCCACAAGGGTCTGTACTAGAACCACTATTGTTTAACATTTTCATTAACGACCTAACAGTAGGTCTAGAGAGTATGGTGTCAATTTTTGCAGACAATACCAAATTGTGTAAGGTTATAAATATGGATGAGGATGCTGAGTCTCTTCAGAATGACTTAGGTAAACTAGAAGCATGGGCAGCCAAATGGAGACTGCGCTTCAATACAGACAAATGTAAGGTAATGCACTGTGGTAGCAAGAACAAAAATAACACCTACATATTAAATGGGGTAATATTAGGGGATTCTGTACTGGAAAAAGACTTAGGGGTTCACACAGATAGCAAACTAAGCAGAAGTACCCAAAGTAGGATTGCAGCAAAGAAGGCTAATAAGATTGATGCAAGGGAAGAGAGTGTTATACTCCTATTATACAAATCACTAGTGAGGCCACATCTTGAATACTGTGTACAATTTTGGGCACTATACTACAAAAAGGATATCCTGGAGCTAGAAAAGGTTCAGAGGTGGGCGACCAAACTAATTAATGGCATGGAGACGCTGGAATACGAGGAAAGGTTTGCAAGGCTTGGCATGTTTACATTGGAAAAGGAGGATACTAAGAGGGGACATGATCAACATCTACAAACATATAAAGGGACAATACACAGGGCTTGCATGGGACCTGTTTTCTATAAGATCAGCACAGAGGACTCGTGGACACTCGCTCAGGTTAGAGAAGAGGAGATTCCACACAATGCGGCATAAAGGCTTTTTCACAGTAAGGACAATATGTGCTATAAATTCCCTGCCTGAGGGAGTTGTAATGGCGGACTCAGTCAACACCTTTAAGAATGGGTTAGCTAAATTCCTAATGGATAAGGATATACAGGGTTATGGTGCATAGTCGCGCACTAAAGTTACTATAAAAAGAGGGATAAAATGCCACGGCTGACATAAGCATCAGACAAAATTTTAGACCAAAATAATCCTGCATAGGAGACCACAAATAGGTTGAACTCGATGGATAAATTGTATTTTTTCAACCTTAGATACTATGTTACTCTATAATATACATGTATCCAGGTCTTATCTTTTATAGCACCCATTCTAATATGTAAAAAGCAAGTGCAATGACCCGTAATAATTAAAAACACCTAAAGGCAGGCAGATGGGTTTTCCACAATTACAGAGTATTTTTTTCTGTGAGACATAGTTGTCAGATGTCACCATAAAAACTTGCAGAAGAAGAGACTGACCATTGGCTGATGAGATACATAGGAAACCATAGAACTATTGCTTTAAGACATACTTTCAAAATCACTATTTGTTAGCCTATAAAATGGCTCCTCCCTTCTTGCCAGTTTTGGAAGTCCTGATTTCTTTTAAAGATGACTGTGGTAGTGAGATGGAGATGATGTTCTAAGGATGGCAGAAGACACAATTGCACTGAAACCAGGGGCAGCACAGGTCCCATGCTTGACATGTTTTCAGACATCAGTTGGCCCTCGGAGATCAAGTATAAATGTGGAACTCCTGATGCAGACATAATTAATTGTTTGTGATATTACACGAAGGAGCAGACATTATGGATCTCACTCTAATCATATATTAATAACACTTTACATCTAAGATTCACAATTGATATGGCCTGGGCATTCTGGGGCATATATCCCAAACCACCCCTTGCTCATTATCCAAAAGTAATAGAATATTGCTTAACAAATTGGCTGCAGCCACAAAAAAAGACAATACTATCACAATGGATAACCTCGAACCCTATACCTATCACTTTATTACTTCCACGAATCCAATGTTTATTCTCTATGGACGGGACTAATACAACACTTCATAAAGACAAATTTACACAGTTTTATTTGATATACGGCTCGCTTATGAACACACTTTATCAATAACAGTTAAGGAGGCTTTGAGGAAATGCATTAAGTCCACCAAGTGGTATAACCTGAAAATACTTACTTCAGGCGCCCCATTCTGAAATGCTATGCAAATTCTTGTAATCATTGTGATCTTTGTGACTTTGTATTTTTCTTTATTTTTTACTTTTGTAGCACTGTATTCTAGTGTCTTGGACATGTACTGTTGACCTTTTTACTATTACCTGTCAATAAAAAATGAAAAAACGTATGTGTCCTTTTTACAAAAGCAACTTACTAAAATACATGTTCAAGGGGGTAATTCCATTGCAAATCCCAATCTTGATCCAGGTGTCACGAACCGGGTATCTGGACGCCATTTCTTACCCATCAGATGCCTCCTAAGGCTGGCTCAGCGCTCCAGGACCGGATCCCATCTGTTATCCTAATGTTCACATTCCTGCATCCTCTCCTGTCTCTCTGAGACGCTGTCACAGTAACGCCTTATTACATCTGGCATGGCGTCTCCCGCGGCCTCCGCCGCCGTCCCTGAGCTTCTGCATGCAGAGTGTCAGAGTGGCGATTACGTCAGCCGCGGCCTCCGCTGTGTCCGCGTGGTTGGATGTGCACTTGTCAGCCTGGCGTCTCCTGTCTCCAGTGGCCGGCGCCGCCATTACTGTTTTCATTACCACATGGATTACAAACCAAACTTCCCTCCAAGTGTCTGCACGGGCGTAGCCATCTTGGATTCTGTCAGCTGATCATTTCCTCCAATCTGTTGTCAGTATTGTTAATCTGCATAATTGCCTAGCCAATCCCTTCCTTGCTGCAGGTATAAATACACTGTGCCTGAGCAAGGAAGGCGTCAGTGCTTTGGTTGTCAAACCTAGTTCCTGTTTGTCTCTCTCCTGTGATTGTCTTCCAGGTTCCAGCTCCTGTCTCAAGACTTCCACCATAGAGACCCGCACCAGCATTCCACCTGCGGTGTAGCCTGACTCTCCAATCCATTGTGGATTCATCTGTTTCCAGCTACAACATTACCTGCTTCCAGCCCAGTTTCCAGCAGAGTACAGCTTCTCTTAAAGGGCCGGTGTCCTTTCTACACTTTACCACTCTCCACCGGTATTATTATTTCTCCGCTCTCAAGTTCTACATTTCAGTTCATATTTCATCGCTCCCAAGTTCATTTATTATTTAACTGGTTCCAGCCAGTATCCACTCCGTGCTAACAACAGTCTGGTTCCAGCCAGTATCCACAGCAGCCGTTTTATCTTCAGCAACCCAGCTTTTCCTGGAACACCAGCTGGTACAATCCTGGGTTATCTCCATTGCTACAGTCGGGCCTGGTAAGGACTTTCCATCTAGAAGATTATAAGAACTATCTCACACTACCAGTGCCCTGTGGCTCCTGCCATCCTGTAGTACCCAGGAACTGTATTTATTCTTTGCTGACTTTTACGTTTTCTTTTACTGCTGCTGTGTTGCGGAGTTGTCATAATAAACATCATTGACTTTTATCCAAGTTGTCGTGGTCACGCCTTCGGGCAGTTATTATTCATGTTACTTACATGTCCAGGGGTCTGATACAACCTCACAGGTTCCGGTACATCTCAGCCCCTACAACTGAGGCTGCCTCCCGTCAGCTCAGGCCCTCAGTTGTGACAGTAAGCACTGACCAAATGA
The DNA here is from genome assembly GCF_028390025.1 of Pseudophryne corroboree. Classification (NCBI taxonomy): domain Eukaryota; kingdom Metazoa; phylum Chordata; class Amphibia; order Anura; family Myobatrachidae; genus Pseudophryne; species Pseudophryne corroboree. The sequence goes on along the minus strand of NC_086444.1, from coordinate 1,239,182,577 downwards.
ATCCAGCCGGAGACCAGGATCAAGCGGCCAGGCCGATGCAAGAACTGGCAGCCCGACTAGAACATCAGGAGGCTGCACAGGGCCACATCATCCGCTGTCTCCAGGATTTCTCTACTCGGCTGGATGGGATTCAGACAACTCTCCGTGGATCAGGCGCGTCTGGTGCGTCAACCACAGTGACTCCAGCTATAACCCCACCCACCTTACCCATTTCTGCTCCACGTCTTCATCTTCCAACGCCAGCAAAATTTGACGGATCTCCAAGATTCTGCAGGGGATTTCTCAACCAGTGTGAGATTCAGTTTGAGCTACAACCTGGCAATTTTCCCAGTGACCGTACAAAAATTGCCTACATTATTTCTCTTCTCAGTGGCTCAGCCCTTGATTGGGCATCACCGTTATGGGAGAGGTCCGACACCCTGCTATCTTCCTACACTGCCTTCGTGTCAACATTCAGGCGCATCTTCGACGAGCCAGGCCGGGTAACCTCAGATTCATCCGAGATTCTCCGTTTACGCCAGGGGTTACGTACTGTAGGACAATATCTGATACAGTTCCAGATCCTGGCATCCGAACTGGCATGGAACGACGAGGCCCTGTATGCTGCATTCTGGCATGGCTTATTTGAGCGTATTAAAGATGAGTTAGCTACCAGAGACTTACCTTCTAAGTTAGATGAGCTAATCTCACTCTGCACGAAAGTTGATTTACGTTTCAGAGAGAGAGCAACTGAGCGTGGAAGATCATCTGCTCCAAAATCTTCTGCTCCTCCTCCTCGTCAACTGTCACCATCTAAAGATGAGCCCATGCAACTTGGCCGTTCCCGTTTAACTCCTGCTGAGCGCCGAAGACGTCTCTCCGAGTCTCTCTGTCTCTATTGTGCAGCTCCGTCTCACACCATTAATGCCTGTCCCAAACGTCCGGGAAACTCCAAATCCTAGCTCGCCAAGGAGAGGGCCGGCTAGGAGTAATGATCTCCTCTCCATCTCCTCAAGATTGTAATCTCCCAGTCTCGCTTCAAGTTGCTCAACGTTATCGGAACGTCATTGCCCTCCTTGATTCCGGAGCAGCTGGGAACTTTATTACCGAAGCCTATGTTAAACGGTGGTCCCTACCCACCGAGAGACTTCCTTCGTCCATTTCTTTAACTGCCGTGGATGGCAGCAAAATTTTTGATGCAGTTATTTCTTTAAGGACTCTACCAGTTCGTCTGAAAGTGGGAGTTCTTCATTCCGAACTTATTTCTTTTTTAGTGATTCCAAGAGCCACACATCCTGTGGTCCTGGGCCTTCCATGGCTCCGTCTTCACAATCCTACAATTGATTGGACGACTACGCAAATCCTGGCATGGGGTTCCTCCTGTGCTGAGACATGTTTGTTTAAAGTATTGCCTGTCTGTTCTTCCTCCCCCAGGTCGTCTGATGTTCCACCTCCTCCATATCAAGATTTCACGGATGTGTTCAGTAAAGCTTCTGCTGATATCCTTCCTCCTCATAGAGAATGGGACTGCCCGATTGATCTCGTTCCAGGGAAGGTTCCACCTCGAGGCCGAACTTATCCGTTGTCTCTGCCTGAGACGCATTCTATGGAGGAATACATTAAAGAGAACCGAGCAAAGGGGTTCATTCGACCTTCTTCTTCCCCAGCCGGCGCAGGCTTCTTTTTTGTAAAAAAAAAAGATGGTGGTCTGCGGCCGTGCATCGACTACAGAGGTTTGAACGACATTACCATCAAGAACCGTTATCCTTTACCCCTGATTACTGAGCTCTTTGACAGAGTTAGCGGAGCTACCATCTTTACAAAGCTGGACTTGAGAGGTGCATACAATCTCATCCGGATCCGTGAGGGTGACGAGTGGAAGACCGCCTTTAACACCCGTGACGGACATTATGAGTACCTCGTCATGCCCTTCGGATTGAGTAATGCTCCAGCTGTCTTCCAGCATTTTGTCAATGAGATCTTCAGAGACATTCTATACCATCATGTCGTGGTCTATCTAGACGATATCCTCATTTTTGCCAACGATTTAGAGGAACATCGTTTTTGGGTTAAAGAGGTTCTGTCCCGTCTCCGTGTCAATCATCTCTATTGCAAATTAGAGAAATGCGTCTTTGAAGTCAAGTCCATTCCGTTTCTAGGGTACATTGTGTCCGGTTCCGGACTAGAGATGGATCCTGAGAAACTACAAGCAATCCAAAATTGGCCGATACCCTTAACCCTCAAAGGGGTCCAGAGGTTCTTGGGGTTCGCCAACTATTACCGAAAGTTTATACACGACTTTTCCACCTTTGTGGCGCCTATTACTGCTTTCACTAAGAAGGGTGCTAACCCGTCCAAGTGGTCTGAAGAAGCCATGCAAGCATTTCATCTTTTAAAACAAAGGTTCATCTCTGCGCCTGTTCTGAAACAGCCTGACATCGACTCTCCTTTCATCTTAGAGGTGGATGCCTCCTCCGTTGGAGTAGGAGCGGTGTTATCTCAGAGGGCTAAAGATGGCCATTTACACCCTTGCAGTTTCTTCTCCCGGAAGTTCTCCCCAGCTGAGCGCAACTATGCCATTGGCGACCAGGAGTTGCTAGCCATCAAGCTCGCTCTAGAAGAGTGGAGGTATCTGTTGGAGGGAGCTTCTCATTCAATCACCATACTTACAGACCACAAGAACCTTTTATACCTGAAGGGCGCACAATGTCTCAACCCTCGTCAGGCCAGATGGGCACTTTTCTTTTCCAGGTTCGACTTTAAACTCCAGTTCTGTCCGGGCTCTCAGAATCGCAAGGCCGATGCCCTTTCCCGCTCATGGGAGCAAGAAAATGAGTCAGAGTCTTCAGACAAGCATCCTATTATAAATCCGTTGGCATTCTCCACGGTAGGGATGGACTCTACGCCCCCATCAGGGAAAAGTTTTGTGAAACCGATGCTAAGGAAGAAGCTCATGCATTGGGCCCATGCTTCCCGTTTTGCCGGACATACAGGTATCCAAAAAACCCTGGAGTTTATCTCTAGGTCCTATTGGTGGCCAACTCTGAAAAAGGACGTCTTGGAGTTTATTGCATCTTGCCCAAAGTGTGCTCAACATAAGGTATCCCGCCAGTCGCCTGCGGGGCAACTGGTTCCACTATCTGTTCCCCGTCGTCCTTGGACCCATTTGTCGAAGGATTTTATTACAGATTTACCCATGTGCAACAAGTTCAATACCATCTGGGTGGTAGTGGACCGGTTCACCAAGATGGCACACTTCATTCCTCTCACCGGTCTTCCGTCAGCTTTCAAGTTGGCTCAAGTATTCATACAAGAGATCTTCCGACTCCACGGTCTTCCTGAAGAAATTATCTCAGATCGAGGAGTTCAATTCACAGCCAAATTCTGGCGAAGTTTATGTCAAGTCCTTCAAGTCAAGCTAAAGTTTTCCACGGCTTACCATCCTCAGACCAATGGTCAAACCGAGAGGGTGAATCAGGACTTGGAGGCCTTCCTCCGCATCTATGTGTCCTCCTCTCAAGATGACTGGGTTCAATTACTTCCCTGGGCCGAGTTCTGTCATAACAACCAGTATCATTCTTCATCTGCTTCAACACCATTCTTCACTAACTTTGGATTCCACCCTAAAGTCCCTGAGTTCCAACCGCTTCCAGCAACTTCTGTTCCCGCAGTGGATATCACCTTGCATCAGTTTGCCAATATCTGGAAGAGCGTACGATCAGCTCTGCTCAAGGCATCGTTCAGGTACAAGAAGTTTGCGGATAAGAAGCGTCGAGCAGTTCCTGCTCTCAAGGTGGGTGATCGGGTATGGTTATCCACGAAGAATTTGAGGTTAAGAGTTCCCAGTATGAAGTTTGCACCTCGCTATATCGGTCCTTTCAAGATTGAACAAGTCATCAATCCTGTTGCTTACAGACTTCAGTTGCCTCCCTTCTTAAAAATACCCAGGACATTCCATGTTTCCCTGTTGAAACCGCTGATCTTGAATCGGTTTCATTCCTCACTTCCTCCAACTCCGAAAGTCCAAACTCAACGAGGCGTTGAGTATGAAGTGGCCAAGATCCTGGACTCACGTCACCGTTACGGTCAACTACAGTATCTTATTGACTGGAAGGGTTACGGCCCTGAGGAACGTTCATGGACCAATGCTTCTGATGTCCATGCTCCTGCCTTGGTCCGGAGATTCCATTCCAAGTTTCCTCAAAAGCCAAAGAAGTGTCCTGGGGACACTCCTAAAGGGGGGGGTGCTGTCACGATCCGGGTATCTGGACGCCATTTCTTACCCATCAGATGCCTCCTAAGGCTGGCTCAGCGCTCCAGGACCGGATCCCATCTGTTATCCTAATGTTCACATTCCTGCATCCTCTCCTGTCTCTCTGAGACGCTGTCACAGTAACGCCTTATTACATCTGGCATGGCGTCTCCCGCGGCCTCCGCCGCCGTCCCTGAGCTTCTGCATGCAGAGTGTCAGAGTGGCGATTACGTCAGCCGCGGCCTCCGCTGTGTCCGCGTGGTTGGATGTGCACTTGTCAGCCTGGCGTCTCCTGTCTCCAGTGGCCGGCGCCGCCATTACTGTTTTCATTACCACATGGATTACAAACCAAACTTCCCTCCAAGTGTCTGCATGGGCGCAGCCATCTTGGATTCTGTCAGCTGATCATTTCCTCCAATCTGTTGTCAGTATTGTTAATCTGCATAATTGCCTAGCCAATCCCTTCCTTGCTGCAGGTATAAATACACTGTGCCTGAGCAAGGAAGGCGTCAGTGCTTTGGTTGTCAAACCTAGTTCCTGTTTGTCTCTCTCCTGTGATTGTCTTCCAGGTTCCAGCTCCTGTCTCAAGACTTCCACCATAGAGACCCGCACCAGCATTCCACCTGCGGTGTAGCCTGACTCTCCAATCCATTGTGGATTCATCTGTTTCCAGCTACAACATTACCTGCTTCCAGCCCAGCTTCCAGCAGAGTACAGCTTCTCTTAAAGGGCCGGTGTCCTTTCTACACTTTACCACTCTCCACCGGTATTATTATTTCTCCGCTCTCAAGTTCTACATTTCAGTTCATATTTCATCGCTCCCAAGTTCATTTATTATTTAACTGGTTCCAGCCAGTATCCACTCCGTGCTAACAACAGTCTGGTTCCAGCCAGTATCCACAGCAGCCGTTTTATCTTCAGCAACCCAGCTTTTCCTGGAACACCAGCTGGTACAATCCTGGGTTATCTCCATTGCTACAGTCGGGCCTGGTAAGGACTTTCCATCTAGAAGATTATAAGAACTATCTCACACTACCAGTGCCCTGTGGCTCCTGCCATCCTGTAGTACCCAGGAACTGTATTTATTCTTTGCTGACTTTTACGTTTTCTTTTACTGCTGCTGTGTTGCGGAGTTGTCATAATAAACATCATTGACTTTTATCCAAGTTGTCGTGGTCACGCCTTCGGGCAGTTATTATTCATGTTACTTACATGTCCAGGGGTCTGATACAACCTCCCAGGTTCCGGTACATCTCAGCCCCTACAACTGAGGCTGCCTCCCGTCAGCTCAGGCCCTCAGTTGTGACACCAGGTACTGTACTCATCATCTACAACCATGAAAAGACATTTTATGAAAGCTCTTGAACCCAAATTCGAAAGGTCCATACCAGGTCCTGCTGACAAAACCCACCTCTGCAAAATTGGAAGAACGTGACACATGGATCCACGCTTCACACTGCAATTGTTTTAGAAAAGGAGAGTCAGCTTCTGACACCAAACTGCTATTCACATAATGTTTTCTCTTACAGGACCCAGACCTGATAGATACCTATGGGCAGTAATTTTGGGCTCAGCATTTACTGCTGCAGAAATCATATTTGCAATACATGCTTCAGTAGGGTGGTCTCCAGACAATGAAGACCCATGCACAAATAACAATACAAATCGTGTAGACATTTCAAAATTACGATGGATGCCCCTAAACCACGCCTCTTTGATTAGTAAGCAGGAACTGCATAGTAAGTGTATCGGATTGAGGGGAGAGCAGCATTTTATTTTGTAAACATGGTAAAAGTAATACTGAGGAGTGTAATGTCAAGTGCGTAATAAGACATAAAAATGCAGAAAATTTGTTAATGCAGTTACATAACATAATAATCCAAACTATAGTAAGTAATCCATGCTGGGTTCACCACACTTTGTGGAAATAGCTCTTCTCCATCACTACCCAGAGGTATGTTTTAAGGTCCAGGTGGACTGTAATCTATAATCCAATATTGTACAAAAAGTTAATTATAACTCGATGGCATTTGATGCTGGAAAAGTGGAGGATAAGCATGCCAAGGCAACTTTCTTTATTTCCTACAACACCACTAGATTAAGCGCCTTTAATATCAAGAGGCAAGGAAATAAAACCAGGATGTGTATTGAATATTGTCAGAAACTAAATATCACTGCCCAATATTGCAAGTACAGGCAAATCAACCACTGTCGCCCATCTTTACAGCACAAGCCTCCCAAGTTATGATTAAACTAACTATGGGAACCCTTTAATTTCCGCCTGCCTAATGTATATATAATGTAAGGATCCCAGGCCTATAAATGGTTACCCTTTGGCTCATTTAGTAACTGCACTTAAGCACAGATAACCACTGATACCGATGTATATTCCCATGATGGACTTAAAGCCCTAGTTTCCTCAAATCATCCTGTCAGGTTTGTATCTGTGTCTGTTCCCGGAGGGGGCACTAGTGGGTCACTGGTGGTGCGTGGAGGAAACAAGGAGGCTGCAGTAAGTTCAAGCACATGTGCGCAATGAGGTTTTATTTATCACACTGAGGTATGAACAGCAACTGGAGCAAATTGCAATACAGATGGTATTTTGCAAGGAAACTGACAGAGGCATTATAAGAGTCACAGGTAATGGGCTGGTATGGAAACCAGTGTGATTAGCAAACAACAATGATCGGCCTGGAAGCTGATGGTGAACACCGATGGCCAGCTTGGAAGCTGATGGTAAACAGGAACAATATGCAGTAGGCAAGTAATGCATTCGATGTCAGTAAACACAGGCAATGAGAAACTCCAGTAAACGATCTGGAAACTAGATTCACACATTCAGTAGATATGTACAAAGGGGGTCATTCCGAGTTGTTCGCTCACTAGCTGCTTTTAGCAGCATTGCATACGCTAAGCCGCCGCCCTCTGGGAGTGTATTTTAGTTTAGCAGAATTGCGAACGAAAGATTAGCAGAATTGCGATAAGAAATTTCTTAGCAGTTTCTGAGTAGCTCGAGACTTACTCACAGATTGTGATTAACTCAGCCCGTTTCATTTCTGGTTTGACGTCACACACACGCCCAGCGTTCAGCCAGCCACTCCCCCGTTTCTCCAGACACTCCCGCATTTTTCCCTGACACGCCTGCGTTTTTCCGCACACTCCCGGAAAATGGCCAGTTTCCGCCCAGAAACACCCACTTCCTGTCAATAACACTCCGATCACTTCAACGATGAAAATTATTTGTTCGGGCGTGAGTAAATCTACTAAGTTTTGTGCTAAAATACTTAGCGCGTGCGCACTGCGTTCCATGCGCATGCACATTTTTGCTTTAAGCGCTCCGTTGCGAAAATCGACAACGAGCGAACAACTCGGAATGACCCCCAAAGTCCACAAAGCCAAGCTAGGCTATTGCAGGAGACAGTTGATAAATACAAGCCGGTTGTTTTAAGTGCTGGATGCAACAGCACAGTGCTGAATGCAGATTAACAACACACAGGTGAGAATGGTAAAGCGGCACCTGGAGAGAGTATTGTGAAGATACGGATTCTCTGATCACTCAGGTAAACAGTTTAGTAAAGTGGCAAATGCCCTTTAATGTAAATATACACAAACAGTACACAATAACATTATTAATTACAAGCCAGGATGGTATCTTACTTACTAAGTCCCCACAGTAGTTTAGGATTACAGTCTCCTGATGTCACATACCAGCAGTAGTTCTGGGTCCATAATGCATCCAGACACAATCCTTACTCAGCACACGGGAAGCGCTATCCTACCAGTAGCTTTCAGAAGCAATCCACCTCATTCCTCTCAGGTCAAAAACTCCACTCTCTCTGTTCCAATAGCCCCTGTTTGTTATCCTCAAACCTTTGTCTGTCCTACCTTCTGGCTCTGTATTGGGTGGGTTACATTAAAGGGGCTGACTACAGAACACTTTCAGATCAAACCTACTTTCACATGTCCAGGCATGTCCTCTAGGCCACAATAGATGTTAACTAAATTAACCTTACTTCATTAATCTGATTGTGTGGCCTGGAATCCATTGTGTGGGGAAGAATGAGGGAGGGTGCATGGGCTGACCTCTGAGACTGGCTGTATCTCCAACAGCAAACACACAGGTTATCTGAGCAGTCACATGGGGGAACATTATTTTACAATTTATAACACAATAACCAATACATTTATATATATACATCTTCATATGCATTCTGTACAAAACATCAGTGAAAATGTTTCACAATAATATGTGATGTCCATTTATACAGTTCTATTGGGAATCCAGGCAGCATGCTGTATAGGTGATAACACAGTTCTATCCTGTCTCTTTACACTAACGCACTGAATCCAGAAACAGGCTGGCAAAAAGTACTCCTCATGAGCCAGCTGGGGCTGCATCCGTTACAAGTATTTTACTGCATGTAGAATTGGTAGCAGACTGTGGAAGGAGTTGTAGCAGAGCAGGATGGCTAGTGGCTGTAGTTCCACTGAGAAATTGGAGTAAGGAAATCACCAGAGACAGGAGATTGGAGCCAGCAGATGCTGAGCACTGGACGTGATGCATTGTTCAAGGCGATGAGACTGATCCGATGTTCTGGATTTATATCCCCTGGTCATCAGGCATTGGATGCTTGAATCATGTGTGCATACATAGCACAGGATTGAGTGTTACAGGTCAGCTGACCGCAAGTGTCATGGTGGTGCTCATGCTGTACAGATGGCAGGCACACCACAGGGCCCACGCCGGATGGACTTCAGGGGTACACAGTGACAATGGGTACTGTGCTCCATGGCCAGGGAACTCATGCAGTTACAAGCTGGTGCCGTGACCTCTGGAGGCCTGCACACCAGCGCACTGGTAAGTGAGATGCTACTGAATGCTGACTCCTGACACATCCATACCAACTCCGTAAACACAAAAGTAGAATTGAAAGTGTAAATACTGGCTCCCCCTACAAAACAAATATTTGGTACTGATATTGGGACAATGGTGGGAGTAGACACTGGCAATGTCATTACTTTGGGGACAGCAGGTACAGCATTCAATAATAGGAAGTGTCTGTTAGACAATATTACTGGTATATATGATGACACTTTTAGATATGTGGGACATGAATTAAAAATGCAATGAAAAGAAATCATGCAACATGAAATGAGATTTATGGTAAGAACTTACATTTGTTAAATCTCTTTCTGCGAGGTACACTGGGATCCACAAGGATAGACATTGGGGTGTAGAGTAGGATCTTAATCCGAGGCAACAACAGGCTCAAAGCTTTGACTGTTCCCAGAATGCACAGCGCCACCTCCTCTAGAACCCCACCTCCCTGCACAGGAGCTTAGTTTTTAGTTAACCAGCCCAATGCAGTAGCAGGAAAAGAGACAAAAACGGTTAGTAGCCACATACAGCACACTCTCACAACAGGAGAAATGTCAGCGGCTAATGCCATACCAACCCAAAGAAGCTAAGTGCGTCAGGGTGGCACCTTGTGGAGCCCAGTGTAACTCGCAGAAAGAGATTTAACAAAGGTAAGTTCTAACCATAAATCTCGTTTTCAGCTGCGGGGTACACTGGCATCCACAAGGATAGACATGTCCTAATGCAGTTCCTTATGGTAGGGGATGCACTGTAGCGGGCACAAGAACCCGGCGTCCACAGGAAACATCCTGGGTAGTGGCAGTATCGAAGTCATAGAACCTTATGAATGTGTTCACTGAGGACCACGTAGTCGCCTTGCACAATTGTTCAAGGGTTGCACCACGGCGGGCCGCCCAAGAAGGTCCAACAGACTGAGTAGAATGGGCCGTAATGTGAGCAGGAGCTGACCGACCAGCCCTCACATAAGCATGTGCAATCACCATTCTAATCCAACTGGCCAAAGTCTGCTTGTGAGCAGGCCTGCCCCGTTTGTGAAATCCAAACAGTACAAAGAGAGAATCAGATTTCCTAATGGAAGCAGTTCTTTTCACATAGATACAGAGAGCCCATACCACATCCAAAGACCGCTCTTTGGAAGACAGATCAGGAGAAAGAAGTGCCGGAACTACAATCTCCTGGTAAAGGTGGAACAAGTAAACCACCTTAGGTAAATATCCGGGATGAGTCCTAAGAACCGCCCGGTCACGGTGAAATATCAGATATGGGGAACTACAGGACAAGGCACCCAAATCCGACACTCTTCTAGCTGAAGCAATAGCCAGCAGAAACACCACCATAAGGGAAAGCCACTTATGTTCAGCTGAACCAAGAGGTTAAAACGGAGACTCTTGTAACGCCTCCAAAACCACCAACAAGTCCCAAGGAGCCACAGGCGGGACATACGGAGGTTGGATACCAAAGACACCCAGATTTAAGGTATGCACATCAGGTAAGGTCGCAATTTTTCTCTGAAACCACACCGACAAGGCAGAAATATGAACCTTGAGGGAGGCCAGATGCAGGCCTAAGTCCAGGCCCTGCTGAAAAAAAGCCAACCTACTTGGCTGTACTAAACTTGGAAGCGTCATAATCGTTAGATGCGCACCAAACAAAGTAAGAATGCCAGACCCTATAGTAAATCCGAGCAGAAGCCAGTTTCCGGTCCCACAACATAGTTTGAATGACCACCTCAGAAAACCCTTTAGCCCTTAAGATGGAAGCTTCAAGAGCCACGCCGTCAAAGACAGCCGGGGCCCTGAAGGAGGAGGTCTGGGCATTGTGGAAGTAGAATTGGATGCTCTGACGATAGGCCTTGCAGGTCTGAGAACCAGTGCCGTCTGGGCCACACTGGAGCTATGAGAAACAGAATTCCTTTTTCTTGCTTTTACTTCCGAATTACCCTGGGCAGGAGTGACACCGGAGGAAACACGAACGGCAGCCGAAACCTCCACAGCACCGCCAGCGCATTCACGAATGCTGCTTGAGGATCTCTTGTCCTTGCTCTGAAGACCGGAACCTTGTGATTGTGTCGGGACGCCATCAGATCTACGTCTGGAAGACCCCACTTTTTCGCTAGGAGTTGAAACACTTCTGGATGGAGGCCCCACTCGCCGGCATGTACGTCCTGATGACTGAGAAAGTCCGTTTCTCAATTCAGGACTCCTGGAATGTAGATTGCCGATATGGCCGGTAGATGACGTTCCGCCCAATGTAGAATCCGTGAGACTTCCTTCATTGCCAGATGGCTTCGAGTGCCGCCTTGATGATTTATGTAAGCCACTGTGGTGGCATTGTCCGACTGCACTTGAACAGGACGGTTCTGAATTAAATGCTGTTTGATATCCAGAAGGGACGGCCCCTGCACAATTGTTGGTCCTGGAGACACCAGAGCAGCGACAGACGGACCTCCGGAGTCAATGAGATCATTTGAGAACTGATCCGGTGAGGAAGGCCGTCCCACTTGGCTAGAATCAGCCTCTGGAGGGGGCGAGAATGGAATTGAGCTTACTCCACCATATCGAATGCTGATACCATGAGGCCCAGCACCTGCATCGCCGAATGTATTGACACTTGCGGACAAGATAGGAAGCAACGAATCCTGTCCTGAAGCTTCAGGACTTTCTCCTGACACAACAACCACCTCTGGTTGTGAGTGTCCAATAGCGCTCAAAGATGCACCATGCTCTGAGCAGGAATCAGGGAGGATTTCTTCCAGTTGATGAGCCACCCATGAGCTTGTAGCAACCAGAACGTCATATCTAGATGATGAAGGAGAAGTTCTGGGGAATTTGGCAGGATTAACAAGTCGTCCAGATACGGCAGTATCCTGACCCCTTGACGGCGGAGTACCACCGTCGTCACTGCCATGACTTTGGTGAAGACTCGCGGAGCCGTTGTTAAACCAAAAGGTAATGCCCAAAACTGGTAATGGAGGTTGCCAATAGCAAACCTCAGGTATTGCTGATGTGACGCTGCTATAGGAATATGCAGTTAAGCATCCTGTATGTCCAGGGATACCATGTAGTCCCCAGGTTCAAAGGCCAGAACAATAGAGCGAAGGGTTTCCATACGGAACTTGGAAACCTTCACAAACCTGTTCAATGCCTTGAGGTTGAGAATGGTCTGGGAGGACCCATTCGGTTTCGGGACTAGAAACAGCGGAGAATAGTACCCCCCGGCACCTCTGCGCAAGAGGCACCTGTACTACGACTCCTGTATCCAGGAGGGTCTGTACCACCGAATGCAGAGTGTTTGCCTTTGTCTGGTCCAATGGGACGTCTGTCTGGCAAAATCGATGAGGGGATCGGTTTTTGAAGGCTTTGGCGTAACCTCGAGTGACGACTTCCCGTACCCAGGCATCTGAAGTGGTCTTCAACCATTCCTGGGTATACCCTAGAAGCCGGGCCCCCACCCTGGGATCCCCCAGGGGGAGGCCCGCCCCATCATGTGGCAGGCCTTGGAAGCTGGCTGATGGGCCGCCCAGGCTCTTTTGGGCTTTGGCTTACCAGGTTTGGAAGTGCGGGCCTGCTTGCTGTACTCCTGACCTTTTGCTTTACCTGAAGGACGAAAGGGGCAAAAGGAAGTACCTTTAGCCTTCGACACAGAAGGAGCGGTACTTGGCAGACAGGCAGGTTTGGCCGTAGCCAAGTCAGCCACTATCTTATTTAAGTCCTCCCCAAACAGAACATCTCCCTTGAAAGGGAGTACCTCCAGGGTTTTTCTAGAGTCCAGATCCTCAGACCAGGATCACAGCAGCAATATCCAGCGAGCCAGGACTGACATAGTAGAGGCCTTGGCTGCTAGGATACCACTATCAGAAGCTGCCTCTTTAATATAGCGAGAAGCTGTGACAATACATGACAAGCATTGTCTAGCATGGTCAGAAGAGATTTCAGCTTCTAACTCCAAGGCCCATGCTTCAATAGCCTCTGCAACCCATGTTGCTGCAATAGTGGGACTTTGTGCAGCACCCGTGAGGGTGTAAATTACTTTCAGACAACCCTCCACATGTTTATCCGTAGGCTCCTTTAGAGACGTAACAGTAGTGACAGGTAGAGCTTAGGAAACGACCATCCTAGCCACATGTGAGTCTACTGGATGAGGCGTTTCCCAATTCCTAGACATCCCATCTGGTGCGAGGGGATAGCGAGCCAGCATCTTCTTTTGAGGCATAAACTTTGTACCTGGGTTTTCCCAGGGTTCCTGATGTATATCCACTAGGTGGTCAGAGTGAGGTTAAACTTGTTTAACCACCTTCTGACACTTGAACCTGTCTGGTTTCTTAGGAGGGATGGATGGCTCGGGATCATCCGTAATCTGTAGAATTAATTTATAGCCTCCAAAAGATCAGGAACATCCACATGTGAACTACCCTCCCCATCAGCCGTATATCTGAGTCAGAACCTGTGGGGTCAGTGTAAGTGCCGTCTTCATCAGACAAGGTGTCAGTGACAACAGTGGATTGTGAGGAGACAAACGCTCTCTTAGAGGACCCCTTGGACTTAGGCGAGCAATGGTCAGACTTTTTAGTAGTCAGGGACTGGTTCAACTTCTTCAATTGGGCAGATAAATCGTCTGCCCACGGCGGGTTAGCTGAAGGGACCACATACGGTTGTACCGTCATAGGGGGTCCCATATGGGGTGTCAGTTTATTAATAGCGTATGTAGAAGTGTGGAAAAAGCGGCCCACGGTGGGTCATTATGTACCCCCGTTGCCACAGTCCCACTGGGGGCCAAAGAGCCCCCAGAACCAGAGCCCGCAGCTGCTATATTCTCCTCATAGGGATCTGTGGCTTCAGCATCACCGGCAGTGTGTTCAGCCCCAGAACCGTTACCCTCAGAAGCAGACATGATATAACTTGCAGTATCAGGTAACTCAGTACAATTGGCAGCAGCACAATACCTCTTACCCAAACCCCTGCGCAGTGTAGTCAGCACTAGCAGAGATAAAGGAGAGATATCGTGACTAAAATCACAGAGAAAAATACGTATTAAAGTATATTTTTGTGAAAATCCTATATCAGTATAAAACCTGACACACCAAGCCCCCTCAGGTTATAGAATATAGAGATAGCAAGTTGAGTGAAAGACACGAGATGGACACCACTCAGCTATCAATGCACACACAAATAGTCACAGTTTGTACAATGCAGAGGTTATTACTAACAATAATACTGCACTGGACTAGCTTATATATATAGCTATATAGTCAATAGATATAACACTACACAGTAAGAACTGGATGTATATCAGAGAGTAATTGTACTAGAAAACCCTGACTAAATGCACTCTTTCTTAACTAGCACTGTCTAAAAAGGCAGGTAGAATACTTAAGTGTCATGTAAAGTCACAGCACGGACAACCAGGCTGCTTTACACAGGAGGATTTACTCAAGCAGTCCCAGGAACAGTGAAGCAGAGAGAAAATGGCGCCCAGACACTGACAGGGTGTGAGGGAGAGACAGATATGCAGCTCCAGGGTGGGAACATTTGCGGGAAATGGCGCCCTGGGGCTGGGGGAGGGGCTTCAGGTCTAAGCCTTATCCCCCTGCTGGCAAAACCACCGGGTACTGTGGGCTACTGAAAATGGTTTATAGAGAGAAAACCTGACCTACACCCATGCCCTGGTGATCTAGTGGGATTGCCTGTACTGCCACAGTGTCCACAGACAGCGCGCACGGCCCGCCTTCCACTGACCACGCCGGATCGCGATAAAGACCAGGTCAAGCAAGCAGGACCCACTTACCACCTCCCAAAGCACGGCCACATGATCCCGGAGAGCCCTCATCATGTGTGCCTGACGTTAAGAAAACCGGAGCCTCCTGCTGTATTTAGCCGGCAACCAGGGCTCGGGAGTGTACAACGCCGCTGGGGAGAGCTTGAGCTGCAGCAGTGAATGTCTTCTGACATTTACCACCGCTGCTGCCCTTGAAGTCTTCATTTTTTTCTTCAAAAAAAAGCTCTTCTTAGAGCTGCCTGGAGCAGCCCCTCTGTTATGTGCCTGCTTACTGCAGCACCAACTACAAAACTGAGCTCCTGTGCAGGGAGGCGGGGTTATAGAGGAGGCAGCGCTGTGCATTCTGGGAACAGTCAAAGCTTTGAGCCTGTTGGTGCCTCGGATCAAGATCCTACTATACACCCCAATGTCTATCCTTGTGGAGCCCAGTGTACCCCGCAGCAGAAAGTAATCATAGACTTTTTACATGCATAGTCAGGAGTGTATTGACTAACCCTTTTTGTCTACTCAGTTTTCCAATGTTGCACTTATTACACTAATGAGACAGTCAGAGGAAGTGATAACACAACATACTGTATGAATGAAATAAAAATCTTAAAGAAACATTTGCCACAGAACATCATATTGATTATAGCAAAAGGATTTGTTCTTTTAATAATAACTTACACAGCTGTAAAGGTGTTAATATGGTTGGTAAAAAGGTTGCTTAGGCCCAACCACTATTATGATTGCTGGAACATATGATCAGCTTGGCAATACCCCCACCTACTACCAGACTATGTACCCACAGCTTGAACCAGACATGTGTTCCATTTACAGTGAAGAGCTGACCCCTGGTGAACAAAGAATGTGCAAGAATTGCAAAGCAATTCTTGTTTACCTGAACATTAATTAGTACGATAATTAGTTTGGAGAGTACAGACTTGTGTTTCAACAGGGGATGGGTGGACTATTAAGAGCTGAGGGTCCCCATATGTATATAATCTGCAGCAGTTTGTATACAGTATGTATGAGCACCTTTTGATACAACACAAGACCGTGATCTCAGGCAGATAAAAGGTAATAGGCTATGTAATTAATAAAGAGATGAGAAATGTGATTTTATAGTCAGCAGCCATGTTGTTCTTCAGTCACCATTTTACTACTAGCTTAAGCTTATTCATTAGCAGAAACTTACAAGTAGCCTAGGAGCTTTACCATGAAACTGTAAGAGGAACTTTTTGGCAAGAAACTGTAAGAGGAAGTCACCCATGTAATGTGCTACAAATATGGAACCACTTTACAAGTAAATCAAAAAATCTTGAAACCACAGAGTTATCCTATGTTTATCCTATGGTTGTTATCACTAGCTGGTACTAAGCTCAGACCAGGGGTCCTGACACACATAAGAGCTCACCTAGCCATCAACCAACTGAGGGTCCACGTTTAGATCCCACACCATATATTCATACATAGAGAAAGTTGTCCTCATCATGGATGCCTATGCCTCTGCATCACCAGCATTTGCATCTGGTTTACTTCAAGTCATCATTCCTGAGTACTTGTATCTGCCTTATATTAGTTTTATATATGCTTTCTTGATGGTCTGCATAAGCTGCATTTGCATAAATACACCACACAAAATAGTGCCAGAAATCAGGGTTTACAAATTGGACCCGGTGAAGTTGGTGACCACACCCTTGTGTCTGTATTAGCAGCATGCTCTGGGCTGCAGTGGGTACACAGCTCTCTAACAGAGAGTCAAGTAAAGGTTCCTGGCAGTTTGGATGCAGATGGTCAGAAGCCTGATAATGGCATCCCAAATATCAGAATCCCAACGCTTTTTAGTTAGTATGCTAACATTACCCCTCACTTTTCCCCCAATCACAGACATCACCCTCGTAGCTTAATCCTAACCCTCCCATCTCACAGCCTAAAACTAACCCCCCCCTCCCATAGCCTAACTCTCCACATTCTCCACCTAGTGACTAAAATGAACACAACTGTCCCCCCACAGCCTAATTGTAACCTTCTCCAGCATACTTACTGTACATCTGGGATTATGACTGCTGAGATTCCGGCATCAGGATTTTCAGTGGTGTCGGGATTCCGGTACCAGTCTTCTAACCATTGGCATCCTATCATCGAGATGCCAACTAAAACCCCTACCAGATTTATGTGTGCAGTCATGTGTCGTGGCACTTAGTGCAAAATTCAAATCTATCATTCCCCACTTTGCTAATAGAGTACTGTCCGAATGTCAGGCTGTTTTTCCTGTGCTCCAGTGTTACTAATCCAGACTGCTGGTTGCTACTCCGTGTTCTTTTCCAGCTTGATTCTGACTTTGCTTTCTGACTTCTCCTTGATTACCTGGTTATCTGATTCCTCTGGACACATCTCTAGTACTACTCACACACTGTGCCCTCTGCATTTGCATAATCTCATTTTTTAGTAGAGAAATGTCAAAGTCAAAAATATTACATACACAGCAAATACAAACTCCAAATAGATGGGTCCCTGTGTGTGCGCATACACGCAGCTTGCACAGCGATATATGGTAGCAAACGTATTCACACAGACAAGCCAGAAAGATATATTCAACACATATTTCATACAACACATAAATTAAACATGTCAAGCACCAGACATTATAATGTATTTATATAGGAGAGTAATACCATCTCATATATGTGTATTATTGGAATGTAACAAGTTAAACATATCATGCTTGGTGTCAAAATGATCATGGGAATGAGTGTGTTCATTTATTAGCAATGGGTAGATTGTAGCACATTGCAACGATTAGTTATGATTAAATGTAGGAATATGAAGCCACAATTCTAAAGTGAACAAAGAACTTCCTGGAAGACAGCATGGCTAATCCCTATGATGTCATCTTCAAGGCAGGACGTTACTTGCATATGAACTGACCAATAACACATCATGAATGATAGATCACCCTCCCCTGGACCAATAACAGAAGACTCAGTCCCAGACATGTACTTTCCCCAATACACAGAATATAGGTATTTTCTCTCACCCAAGAAGTTCTGTGTTGTTTTGTTAGTTGCTGTTGTGGCAGATTCAAAGGTGGAGCGGAATATGCATTGAGCATGGGACAGGGGGAATTTGCTGGCTGTAATTGATCCTTATGTAGCTACAATTGCTTCTTGTGTAATTGTAACACTGTAACCATGTATATACTGTACATGTGTTATATGGTATGCATACCCTTTTAATATCAAATATATACATCTCTGAGCATTGGACCTCAGTAATACAATGTATACAATGTAGTGTGCGAGTTCTTGTTTTCTCTTAAGGGATGTAGAGTATGCGACGTACAGCACACTTTTATCATATATGGTAATAAGATGTGCCTTGCGTCCGAAGCATATTTTAACACTGGCATTTCAAATATTTATTAGAGATAATCTGAACTTCTCAGTTGGGTGCTCATCCGGGATATCATGTACTTAATGATGCACTGTACAGATGCTACTGTGGTCTACCAGCTAAAGGTAGACGCATCTAGATGCTGCTGAACTGCATGCCATTTTTTTAGTGTTGTCAGTAAGTCGTTGATATCAATCAGGGGACAATATATTTCTTTGTTGTTTGAGTGTGACAAAAATGAAATGCTACAGTGTACTTTTATTGTTGCTAAACAAAGTTCAATAAGTCATATTGTGTTCGATACAAATTGGATTGTTTATCTATTAAGTAAATTTAAAAAGTATGTAAAAGTTGGTACATAGGTATGATACAGCTGTGAAAGCATGCTGAGGCCTATTCGCATACTGCTAACGTAGGCCTGAACCAGAAAATCTTTGGTCGTGCTGAAAAATTATGTGTAATTATTGTTACCATGCAGTGGGAATTGTCTCTTAGGGCAACTACCGGTGCTTGTATAAATTGGGATTTATTTGTGACAAAAGAGCTAGCTGCATGGTATTCTGGCCACATGGTCTGACCACCATTTTGTCTATGCACATGGCTTGGGAAGGGGGAGGAGCAGTGGCCATTATAGGTACGTAAGGTCACTCCCTATCCACCTAGCTAACAGCTGACTTTCAGGTTGTTAAACAATCTGTTTCCTTTGTCACAAATAAGCAATATGTATGTACAAATCCAACACCATTTAAAAGCTACCAATGAATTTAACTAACCCATGGCATAGTCAATTCTAAATAGTGTTTCAATTGGGCCTAGAGAGAGAAATAATGATAAATAAATACTTGATGTAAAAATTACACACAGATGAAGAGTTTTTTTTTTCTCTCCAGGATTTGTTAACCCTCTGCTTGCTCAATTGAAATGTTAATTAACCTGTTCAACCAGCCTGGACAATAAGCATGTGAACATCTGTTGATATGCAAATTAGAGGCTCTGTAGAAAATTACATTAATTCAGTATGTGTGTGTGAATACATATGCTGTGTGAGGGGTTTCATAGAAGTGCA
This sequence comes from Pseudophryne corroboree, assembly GCF_028390025.1. Lineage (NCBI taxonomy): Eukaryota > Metazoa > Chordata > Amphibia > Anura > Myobatrachidae > Pseudophryne > Pseudophryne corroboree. Next base: position 1,239,163,251 of record NC_086444.1, on the reverse strand, counting down.
ATAAATAATGTGTGTATGTATATATATATATATATATATATATATATATATATATATAGACTTGGAGATGCGGCACTCTGGTTCACTTAAGTAGCAATAACGGGTGTGGAGTCCCTTGTTCAGGTCAACGTTTCAATATTTTATTTATATTGTCATCAGGATACAAACTTACATAAAACAAACATACCTTTATACAAGTCCCCCACCATACAAGTCCCCCAGCATTGCGGTAACAGTGCAATTGTTATGTATACGTTTGCTTTAAAACTTGTTTAAACTAATGTAACCATGTTGCTTTTGATGTCTCGTTACTTTGTTTGGTTGCTATGGTAACAACACGGTGGCTTAATGGGCTGATGTTTATGACGTCTATTTTCAGCACAGCAAAGGGGCGGGGATGCAGTCCCGCTCCGATGCCGGCATTCACGTGGTGGGGGACTTGTATAAAGGTATGTTTGTTTTATGTAAGTTTGTATCCTGATGACAATATAAATAAAATATTGAAACGTTGACCTGAACAAGGGACTCCACACCCGTTATTGCTACTTAAGTGAACCAGAGTGCCGCATCTCCAAGTCTGTATCTTCACGTCTATGAAGGCACCGGTGCAGGTGATTTTTTCTTGTTGAAGGGAGTGCCAGGCTGACACGGGTTGTATATACAGGTATTCATTGTGGAATTGAATACCCTGTCACGGCACCCCACGGCTAATTAATCATCACATGGATGTATTGCTGAAACTTGTTTGTATCAAGTTGTGACTGTTTTTAGTTTTCTTGCGGGCGGTATATGCAATTTGGCCACTAAGCAAAATATGGCCTAGCCGCTCGTTTATGGTTTGTGTGCACTTTGGAATTTCTTCTTTGCACTGCACTTTTTTGCAAATTTGAGACTAGACTTGGTGGAGACAGTGAAAAGCACCTGGCACTTTATCGTTTATGCATTATGGCTACTATGGTAGATGACGTAGAGGCTGAGACTCAGGGAGAAACTCCGGCATTACAGTTCTGTTACCCGGTAGGAGAAATACACACTTTCTCTGAATCAGAGGTGGATGCTATTTTATATAACAAAGGAGTTAAGGATGAGGTGGAAGCTATGGCACCGGAATTAATTTATAGAGACCTTCTCCGGCTAAAAAAGAAGGAGATAGATTTTTATCTGCACGGACTCTCCCTCAGCGATTATTACAAAACAAAGAAAATTCCCAGGGGTTTCAGAGTTAAAAACTGCCCCACAATAGGTCGTTATGACCCCCAATTTTGCCGTAAATGGGTGGGAATATTAAATCGCTGTTCCTTTGACCTCATCTTACTGGTAATTGAACAATCTACAAAGGAACTTAATTCAATTAAAGATAAAATAACAAGTTTTGAAGGTGTACATTTGGCAGCGTTAACATCTGATCAAAGAACTGACTGGTTGGACCGGCTTAAACAACAGATCGCTACTTATAAAAGAGAACTACTCCAATTTAAAAAAGAGAAACTCAATAAGGTTGAGTTGGACTACGAAAGACATACTGTTTATAAGTGGCTCTCTGGAGGTCCTAATGAGGAACATAAACAACCTTTTTTTAGGAGAAATAAACAGCGTAATTATAGAAAAACTACACGTTTTGATACAGATTCTTCCCAAGATAACTTGAGCTCTAACAGTGAATTGGAGCAGACCCCGTCGACATCTGGCCCTTTAGGGGCCCTAACAAGAGCAGCACAGCGGGGCTTCATCCAAGGCGAAAAACGCGAAAAAGGAAATGCACGCGGCGGGGGGGCCAGTCAGAAAGGCAGAGGGCGAGTAGGCAGGCCTCCCTTAGCCAAGAGAACCTAATATTTAATTTATCATCTTACGAACTATCTGAAGGTGAAGCCAGTTTGTTATCAAAAGGACTGTCCTTTATCCCTTCAGTAAAATTTGAAGAATTGCCTTGGATGATGGAGAAACAAGAATTGGCTAGATCAATCAGATTAAAAGAGTTTTTTGGCAATAATAGTGGTGTAACATCTGCCAATAAACCAGAAATTCCAGCTCAATTGAAAAAATTTGCCAAACGTTCCAACTTTGATCCTGTTTCTAATAATGCTAGCTTGAGAACTTTCTTCAGATTGTTAGACCTAGAGGTTGACGCATCGACCTCCTCTCGTGCCCCAGCGCATCCAAATTTAACTGCAGCAGAACGTCAAGGTTTAAAAACTTTGACTTCAAATAAAATGCTAGTTATCCGCCAGGCAGACAAAGGCGGAGGCATTGTTCTGCAGGATCTGCTGGACTACGATAAGGAGGTGATGCGCCAACTTGATGACATAACTACTTATCAATTACTACCTAAAGATCCATCTACTGCATGTAAGGAAAGATTGTTGCAGTTGCTACAGGCTGCAATGGACATACGATTCATCTCTGAAAGCATGATGGATATTTTGTACCCTAAATTTCCATTAATACCAATCTTTTACACAATCCCTAAGGTACATAAGGGGTTAAATCCACCACCAGGCCGTCCTATTGTATCAGCATGTGGATCACTATTGCAGCCTCTAGCAACGTTTTTGGATTCTTTATTGCAGCCATTAATTCAAGCAGAATCCACTTTTCTATTGGATACTACTGCCTTTCTTACTCGGTTAAATATGATTACCGAGATTCCTAATGATTGTCATCTGGTAGTAGTAGATGTTGTTAGTCTGTATACCTCAATACCGCACTCCTTGGGTTTGAATGCACTAAAATTATTTTTACAAGCTAAAAGTGAATATTCTGCGGAAGTGATTGAAATAATCCTTCAAATGTTTGAACTTATTTTGTTTAATAATTTTTTTCTGTATGATAATCGGTTTTATTTACAGACAAAGGGGTGTGCGATGGGGAGCTCGATGGCTCCAGCTTATGCAAATGTGGTGATGTTTTTGATCGAACATCTGTTATTTTTTTCAAAGGATTCTATATCATCTATGATTCTCATGTTTGTTAGATACATAGATGATCTATTTTTACTTTGGAGGGGCGATGTGCAGATTCTTATAGAATTAATAGAAACTCATAATCATTCAGAGAATCCTATTAAATTCACCTATAATCATAGCAAGGATAATATCAATTTTCTGGATGTGAATATATCCATTAAGAATAATAGCCTGCACACAAAACTCTTCGCCAAAGAAACTGACAGGAACATGTTACTAAAACCACAGAGCTGTCACCCCAGAGCATTAATTAATGGTTTACCATACTCCCAAATGATAAGGGTGATGAGGATTAATAGCGACAGACAGACTGCAATTGAGCAGCTTGATGAGATGATTAATCAATTTCTTGAACGGGGATACAAATTAAAATTGTTACTACAATGTAAAGAAAAAGTATTAAGGATGGAGCGCTCTAAACTATTATCTAGAGATGATATAATAGAGCCTAGAAGTCAGAAAAACAGAAATAAAAATAAACTACCTTGGGTGAGCAGATATAATGTGTGCTCACCAGAAATTATTAATAAAGCAAAAAAATTATGGCCCATTATCCAAAGTGATGATAAGTTAAATCTACAGGAACATACTTTAATGCCCTGTTTTTCAAGGGGAAAAAATCTGAAAGATTCCCTAGTTAAAACTTTGACTTCTGTACGGCCCATCAAGAAACCTACTTTCTTGTCTAACACTCGGGTAGGTTGCTTTAAGTGCACCTGCACTACCTGCCAATTCCTCCTCACGGGGGATGTGTTCTGTCACCCTCAATCAGGTAAACAATTCTTTATTAGACACCACTTTACTTGTAACTCCTCGTTTGTAATTTACCAAATAGTTTGCCCCTGTGGCTTATCTTATATTGGCAAAACCGAGAGCAAGTTTAAGGAGCGCATGGGCAACCACCGGGCTGCCATACGAGCCGCAATCGCTTCGGGTACAAGCGACCAACCCGTTGCCCGTCATTTTGCGCTCCTTAAACACCCTCTCGCAAGTCTTAGATACCGTATGATTGACACGGTTCCAATTAACATCAGAGGGGGTAATAGATCCTTACAACTGTTGCGCTGTGAAGCACAATGGATCCACCGCCTCGATGTAATGGCCCCTAGGGGACTGAATGAAAGTATTTCTTATGCAGCATTGCGGTAACAGTGCAATTGTTATGTATACGTTTGCTTTAAAACTTGTTTAAACTAATGTAACCATGTTGCTTTTGATGTCTCGTTACTTTGTTTGGTTGCTATGGTAACAACACGGTGGCTTAATGGGCTGATGTTTATGACGTCTATTTTCAGCACAGCAAAGGGGCGGGGATGCAGTCCCGCTCCGATGCCGGCATTCACGTGGTGGGGGACTTGTATAAAGGTATGTTTGTTTTATGTAAGTTTGTATCCTGATGACAATATAAATAAAATATTGAAACGTTGACCTGAACAAGGGACTCCACACCCGTTATTGCTACTTAAGTGAACCAGAGTGCCGCATCTCCAAGTCTGTATCTTCACGTCTATGAAGGCACCGGTGCAGGTGATTTTTTCTTGTTGAAGGGAGTGCCAGGCTGACACGGGTTGTATATATATATATATATATATGTATATATGTTATATTATTATTATTATTATTATTATTATTATTATTATTATATGGGTATTTATATCATCATATGTTCTGCAAGATAGCTATCCATTCTGAATCATAGCATTTAAATGATAGACAATAGCCATATTATATTCAAATGTTTTAAAAATGATTGTTAAAGTGTTATTGTTAACGAAAATTCACAAAATATTTGCATTTCATACGTGCTACCTAAAAGTTTTGGTAACACATAGCGGAAGCTTTCCGGGAGGGAACTTCCGGTGCTCAAAGGGAACATGGAAGCATTTATCTAACTACTACTACTACACAATACAAAAAAGTTTTTTTTTTTATTGTTTATTGTTGTAAAGTTGGGTAACAGAGTGTGGCAAGCTGCGTGCAAAGGTATGCAGCGATACACATTTGCGTACGCAAGTACACGTGTCATATTACAATAGTACGTGGATGCACAGGCAGGAAACATGAGTGTGTATTTACGCAAGCGGAAGTTAGCCGCATAATAGAAATTGATTGTTAAGGTGGGATAAAACACATTTTAACAGGTAACTATCCGATTTTAAAGCACATTACTATAATACTTTGTTTAAAGTGTAATACCTTTAAGGGGGTGTTATCAATCACTGGTAAATGACTTTTTTTCAGTACAGATAATCTAAAAGTATGGGTTGTTGAAAAGTAAGTGTGAGTGGATTGAACCAGGACAAAGCGGGATCTCGTCGTTGAGACACTGAGTTAGCAGAGGCTCGGTGGTGGGAAGGTTAGCAACCTTACGTTTTATTGGTATTTGAGGCACATGGTGTGTGTTCTTTTTCAAGGTAAAAATGTGCAGAGGAGCGTGATATGTTGACCAAAGGGTTGGTGTTACACTCCGGCTGTGGAGCGCAGCTTGTTGATTCGACTCCCATGAACATAGGGTGTATAGATAACAAGTATCTATAAGCTGTGCAATTGGACCGCATGTGTGTATGTGTGTGTGTGATACGCAGCGCAATGTGATACCATTTGCGTAATTCTGCACAATTGTGTCATTATACGCGCTGTGTAAAGCATACACAGACGTGATTTGTGTAAAGTAAAGGAATTCTTCGCTGACTCTCAGGAAATCTTCCTGGTGGACATTAATTGGAAAGGGTGATCTATAAGTTGTTTTTCTCACCCAAAAAAATTCCAGTTGATAGAAACCCAAAAGTAGAAGGCCTGTAACCTCCACTGAAAAAGGTGGGGTATTAATTTATTGCTGTTTACACTTCAATACTTCCAGTGCTGAGGTGTCTGGTAGGGGCCTAGTCTGTGTACGCGGGGGTCACTAATGGAGTGGACCGTGGTACTGGCCAGCAGAGGCAAGAGTGGGTGAAAAGCGCTCAAAGGGACTTTTCACCGTCATCTTGTGTGGGCCATTTGGTGTTTTGTGAAAAAAGCCCACAATGGGAGCCAAAATGGGCATGCAAGAAGCAATCAGGAGCTAAGGTTTAGGCTGAGGAGCAGAGACCAAGAGGGTGCACTCGGTATTTTAAGAGTAGGAAGTATGGTCCATACACGGAGGATTTTTGTAATGATTGAGTACATATGAATGGTGGAATATCATTTCCAGTGATTGGTGGTATTGATCCTGAGGTATTGCAGGTAGTATGTTTAATCAAAGTCATATAAGACAAGAACGAAAACATAACTATTTGAACTCGTAGCAACAATGAATAAGAAATAAATAGAAAGCAAGTATACTGCCATATGTGGATGTGGAAGCAGTTGCAGCCAGCATATAAACTATAGAAAATAATAATAATAAAAATATGAATGTCACCTACAGTATATATGTCCTAATGAACGTCAACGTTTTATTTAGGAGGAGAAGGTGACCTGACTAGTTTCAGCCATTTCTCATGCACTCAGAGGAGTATCCAACCGGTAAAAGAGGAGCTGTAGCCTGAAGGGAAAGTGGCTGAGACCAGTGGAACTGGTAAGTATGGAGTCATTCAAGTACATATATAGTAAAATCCCCCAAAAATAAAATAAAATAATAATCAAGAAAGTAATGTCATAAATGGAGATTATACTGTCCGCACATTAGTATTTCCCAGTAGGAAAGCGGACAAAGATAGGGTTACCCCCGGGTATTTCTTTTTAATTGCCACATAAGAAGTATTAATTTCTAGGAATGCCCTTGTCTAGATAAGCTTGGAAATGTTTGTTGGACCATGTACAGATCCTTAATATGGGATGAGAAGGATTGAATGAATACTTCGCATGATCTAGAAGCTTGTTTTTTTTTGTTTTTTTTTGCAGTACTAGAAAATTCTCCGTCAGGATAAGATCACTGCTAAACACTAATTCTGCAAACCCTTTTCTTTTTTTCCTAGCAGCAGTGGCCCCTGACTAACTTAATCAACAGAGATTTTATTTTGTTAATTGAAATGTGAAATACATAAATTGTACTCCCACTCAGGAAGTACAAGGTATATTAGAAACTCCTCAAAGACTAATGATGCATTCCACTGTTCTAGAGTCATGTTCATCACAGCTAGAGGAAATCATCTCACAGATACCGGGTTCCCTATGAAATTAGGATGGACAGGACACTGGATTGATGGCTGAGGTAGTCCCAGTAGTGACACTGCAAGCACAAGATTTAAGGGGGGTAGACCAAGTCGTTAATCAATTCCCCGTAGTGCCCAATCCAGCTGTCATTTTAATAAAATCCTCTCCACCTCTACAAACTTATCTGTCACCAACCTTTATTCTGTTTCTTCACAGTTTATTCTTCATCTTTGCGTTCACAAAGGGGGTACAATACATGGACCCAATTCTCCCAAGGTTTCAAGTGACAGCCTGAATATTTTCCCCCGAGCCCTACATGACTGTTTACAGTCCTTTCAGCCTGAGAGTGGGTCGGTGCTGATACAATATGTTGATGACTTGTTGTTGGGCGCCGATTCATTCGAGTCGTCCCTGGCAGATACAAATCAGGTTCTGTTTCGTCTTTTCCAGCAGGACACAAGTTTTCAAGGGATAACCTACAGTTGCTTAGGACAAGGGTCAAATACCTGGGACATAGTACTTGTACATGATTTGACAGTTCATAGACCACATGCCGTATTGGTCCTTCAAAGTTCTGCCTGAACCCGGTATGTCTCATCAGCACGATGGCACCAGTATTACTGCAGCATGCCTTGCCATGCACAAAGGGTGGAGGATGAGAATACTGGTGAAGGGAAATTTTGTATAGACACTGATATGCATAATGGTATGGAATATCTGAATCAGACCTTTACTACAAGACCAGACATAAGTGACAGCCCGTTAGTGAATGCAGACCTAATATTTTTTTCTCTTTTTTTCCCTCTAGAGATGTTTTTTTTTTCTTTTTTTGAGTTATGCTCATGGTATTCTACATTTGCAAACACACAACAATTATGTTAAGATGCAAATGTGTGTTCCCTTCAGGAAAAGGAGGTCTGGAAGGCGAAGGGTTATGGTCAGGAGTTCTCAGGACTCTGGAGAGATGGACAAGGTAAGCCAGTGGCCCTCAGGACGTATCTCCCAAGCCTAGCTTAGGCAGCACATAGTCTGACTCACCTAGGGTAAGGAAGGTATGTGCAACTTGGTAAGAGCTTACTGATGTGCACCAGGTTTCTCTTCTCAGGCAAGCAGGAAAGCAATGACCTGTCTTACTTGCATGAGAAAGAACATTTGGTAAGGTAGCACCAACAGAGCCATCCCATACTCCTCCTGCAGACGGACCTTTTCCGGTAATACAAATCGACTTCATACAGTTAACACCCTGTAGGAATCTGAAATATGTATTTGTGTACACTGATGTTTTCTCAAACTGGGTAGAGGCATTTCCTGCCACCACAAATACTGCTGTGTTTACCGCAAAGAAAATTGTGCAGAATTTTGTGTGCAGATATGGTATCCTTAGGAGTAGGAGCAAAGTGATAGCTTGAAACTGGACTATTGTGGTCATAGACACTGCCACTAGTGATATGTAGCATCGGAACAACTCCCATATCCCCAATTAATGAATCAGCATCTTTAAAATTTTTGTTTTGTTTCTTTAGTGCTTTTTTTTGGAAGACAACCTCCTGTCATGATCGATCCGCACCGTGATCAGAAATACATCAATGAGGTGACAGTACAGTACCTTATCGAGATGAGCCAGCATTTTAGAACTTAACAAATGAACTTGAAACTGTTGATTCCTGATATGCCAACTACGAACTGTCTTGATTGTGAACCAAGGGACTGTGTGATTGATCTTACGCTCAGGTTATCTACTAGACAGGTGGGAAGGACCGTACCAAGTTTTGTTGACAGCACGATCCCAGTGAAAGTACCCGAGAGACAGACTTGGGTCCATGAATTCTCATCGCAGGAAAGTTGGTAGTCCGGAAGGAACTCATAAAGGGAGTGAGATTGCAGAAATATCACCGAGAGCTTGTTCCGTGAAGACTGAGAGGCGGCACTGTTGAACACTACCTGAGCGTACTAAAGGATTACAGAAAGACCAGTCATAATGGATTTGCTATGGGCAATATTTGTTTTGTTCTATCTTTGTTTTTTCCCTTTGACAAACTTTTTTTTTCAGGACATTCTATTTTTGTGAGGTTTTCATGAGGAGTCGAGTGTGGGACTGGAGCTGGTTCTGGAGAAAGGATTGATGTCTTTATAGGATCCCAGGATCAGCCTATCACTTTGTTAAAGCTAGAGAAAATCAAAGGTCTAGTAGTTACGGAGGTAATGTGATAGGCTATTGTCTGAAGAATACTCTATTTTGTAGTTATTATGACCCTATAATTGAAGATGAGTGCATCCAGAGATGTCAGTCTAGCAATAAGGCAGCATTTGACAGACATCCCTTGAGTGATTACCACTCACTAGTGGGTAAGTTCTTAAACCAAACGGAATGTTGCATGTGCTCACAGGTACCTCTAAGACCGAATAATTCAGGATTAGTGCCATATTCTTTAGCGTTAGCTGAGGTACTTGAATTACACGGAGGGGGGAACCGGTGGAGAAGGAATATAATGTAACTAGACCCCCTAGTCTTAAGATCCACCAGTACCATAGATAAATCCCTGTAATGTTTAAATTTTACCAATTTCAGGAAATCAGGAAATTGGGAGATAATCAGGAACAATCAGACAATGGCTTTTTCACACATAACAGATAAAGAGCTCATTAATATATGTGGAAGAAAAGTGTATGAGTGGCTCTCCCTGAACTCCAAACATTTATGTTTTCTAGGAAGGACACTACCTGAAATAATAACCCTTGTTCAATGATGAAACAGACCTAGCATACATTCCTGAAATGAAAACAATGTTCAGGGAATGATAGGAATATATACCAGGAAAATGTTATATGTCTCTTTCACGATTTGTTTGTGTTTTCTCCCTCTACCAGCAAAACCTCTATCAATTCCGAACATCAGTGTACAAAGATATAGGTGCATGTATTCGTGCAACATTCGTTCAAATCAGACATCATAGGCCATATCACTGTCACAGCAAATTCTAAAGGTTGAATGTCATCCCACACCTAACAAGTGGTCCCGTGACCGCCGAGAACATATAGTGGATGTCTCTTCCTTCTCCCTGTCTTCCCCAAATATAGTCAATGTCTGATTAGCTAAATGAATACATACGTGTGTCTAGGTCACAGATTATGTGTTTGAAATATATATTTTTTGTAATTATGTTTAGTGTGTTAGTTATGACAGTTATTGTCTACTGACAAAGGGTGGACTGTCAAAGTAAAAATATTACATACACAGCAAATAAAACTCCAAACAGATGGTTCCCTCTGCGTGCGCATACACGTAGTATTCAACACATATTTCATACAACACATAAATGAAACATGTCAAGCACCAGACATTATAATGTATTTATATAGGAGAGATATAACATCATATATATGTGTATTATTGGAACGGAACATGTTAAACATGTCATGCTTGCTGTCAAAATGATAAGGGGAATGAGTGTGTTAATTTGATAGCAATGGGTAGATTATAGCACATTGCAACAATTAGTTATGATTAAATGCAGGAATATGAAGCCACAATTTTAAATGGAACAAAGAACTTCCTGAAAGACAGAATGGCTAATCCCTATGATGTCATCTTCAAGGCAGGACATTGCTTGCATAAGAACTGACCAATAACACATCATGAATGAGAGATCACCCTCCGTTGGACCCATAACAAAAGACTCAGTCCCAGACATGTACTTCCCCCAATACACAGTATATAGGTATTTTCCCTCACCGAAGAAGTTCTGTGTTATTTTTTTAGTTGCTGTTGGGGCAGATTCAAAGATGGAGCGGACTGTGCATTGAGCATGGGACAGGGTGAAGTTTGCTGGCTGTAATTGATCCTTATGTAACTACAACTGCTTCTTGTGTAATTGCAACTGTAACCATATATATATATATACTGTACATGTGTTATATTGTATGCATACCCTTTTAATATCAAATACATCTCTGAGTGTAGGACCTCAGTAATACAATGTGTGCAAGAGCTTGTTTTCTCTTAAGGGATGTAGTGTTTGCGATGTACAGCGCACTTTTATCATATATGGTAATAAAATGTGCCTTGCGTCCGCAGCATATATTAATGCTGGCATTTTATATATTTATTAGAAATAATCTCAACTTCTCAGAAAATTTACACAATACACGTAATACACAATGGCACATGTAGTTCTACATCAGTTCCTTCATCTGGAGCTCTGAAACCCATGTTTTTCTGTTTATAAATTGTCTTAAACTCATCCGGGATGAAACACAGATCTTAAAATTAAGGTAATAAAGATATCTTATTATAAAAATTAAAACACAATCAAATATAGATGTTATTCTTGAATTTAAAGACGCAATTATTACAATTGTTTATAATTCTGCAGCTGCAGCTCTGCGCCTATATCAGTCCCAGATAATGTATATAAACTGCAGCACTGAGGAGCTGCAGAGCTGTCAGGGATTATACTGACTGAGCAGAGCCTGTGTGTGACATGTCCTGGTCTCCTGTACACTCTGCCTGTTACCTGTGGTCAGTTATCCTGCTGATAATATGTTATGGGCGTATAACACAGGACTCAGCCAGTCAGTGTCACCTTGCTGCAGAAAAGTCTGCATTTGAGTTTAAATATTACCAAGATGGAGACATCATTGTTGGAGGAGTATTATCTGCGCATTACAAAACCATAGAGTATGAATCTGCATATGGCATGTCTACATTCCGCACTATATGTGTAGCGTAAGTCTTTTTTAGTGTATTTTCTGTATTTTAACTATATACTGTAATTGCTTGTTTTACAGGGGTCTTTCTGTTTGTTTTGTTATCCAGGAAAAAAATATTACAATAGTGAAATAGGGACACACATTTCCATGATGACATGCCTCCTATTACATACATGTACCGAGAGACACCACAACATGTGTGCAGCTACCACCAGGTGTCTCTCCAAGTGTGAGTGTGACTGACGCTGTGACAGGTCTGCAGAGGTGACAGTGTCACAGTGTCTCATTGCTGTATATGTCACACACGCTGTGTAACAGTCACACACTGTGTAATGATCAGTGACTGGTATATACTGTATGATGAGACTCTAGCAGGGAACATCGCTGCAGCCTGATAGATCTGGAGTGAGTATTACACTATAATGATCAGTGACAGGTATATATGATGAGACTCTAGCAGGGAACATCGCTGCAGCCCTGAAAGATCTGGAGTGAGTATTACACTATAATGATCAGTGACATGTATATATGATGAGTCTCTAGCAGGGAACATCGCTGCAGCCTGATAGATCTGGAGTGAGTATTACACTGTATAATGATCAGTGACAGGTATATATGATGAGACTCTAGCAGGGAACATCGCTGCAGCCCTGATAGATCTGGAGTGAGTATTACACTATAATGATCAGTGACAGGTATATATGATGAGACTCTAGTAGGGAACATCGCTGCAGCCCTGATAGATCTGGGCCTATATTTACTAATATCCGTGTTTGAGTCAGTTTGTGTAGTGTTTTAAGTCGTTTTGTATCGGGCGCATTTTCATGCAACTTTTTGAAACTATATACGCAAAGTTACGAAGCAGTCGACTTTATGGTTTTCGTGCTTTCCGATGTCGATGCCAGTCATTTTTTTTTGGCACATTTACGGCCGTCATTGTCGTTTGCGTACGTGTTTTTGTTGTTTTCTCTGGTTTATTTTCTAAGTTAAACGCGGCAGGTTTTTTTTTAAACCCCGGCCGCATTTTCATTTTTAGTTTTGTTTTTCATCCCCGTTCGTGATTGGTTGTGTTTCGTATGTAGAAGTGTCTGTGCACAACCATATAAATACGCCCCAAACCGTCCGCACCTCGTGGGTTTAGTTAGTGGTGAGTAGGGAGGTTGTGCTGTGGAGGTAGGTGAGTTTTTGGTTTGGTGAGGAGTGTTGTTTGCGATTTCTGTGTGTAGTATTGTGTTAGAAAGTAGTCTTGTCATTCTTGTAGTCTTGTCTTTTGTGGTTTTGTCTAATTTTTTGTCCAAGTTTTTTTTCTTTATAGTCCCTTGTCAGTGTGTGTGTGTGTGTGTGTGTGTGTGTGTGTGTGTGTGTGTGTGTGTGTGTGAGTTGTGCAGTGGTAGTGGAGGAGTGTGTTGTTTGTCTTTTTTTTCTGTGTTAAGTGTTTAGACACACAATTATGTGTGACTCAGAGGTGGGTGAGGTGGAGGGTGTGAGTGAGGAGGAAGAGACGGTCAGGTGGAGGAGGTGAGTGTGAGTGAGGTTAGTGAGGTGGAGGAGGTGGGTGAGGTTGCTGCAGCAGCCTCAAGTGACAGTGATAGTGACATTCAGACAGCTCCGCAGCCACACACCACTACTAAGACTGGGTGGAATGTCAAGTTTAGTTATGCAGAAAATGTGGCATTGGTGCGGGAGCTGATGAAGTATCAGCGGCAGTTATTTGGGCCTGAGCCCGCCAAGGTGCCCACACGGAAGAAGACGGTGTTGTGGGCGAAAGTTGTTGCTGCTGTCAATAGTGAGGGGGTGGTCAAGCGGACGGAGCACACGTGCCACAAACGGTACTATGACAGAAAGCAACGTATCAAGTCCAAAATGGCCAAGGAGGCGAAGTCGGCTCGAAAAACCGGTGGTGGCCAGCCCTATATTGCAAGATATCTGGACTATGAGGAGCCCATGCGGAGTGTAATACCTCCTGAAGTTGTCTCTGCAACCCATGTCCGGGATTCAGATAGGCCCAGGAAGAATGGTGAGCATGTGTATTTGCTTTAACATTCTATGACCTTACTTCTGTTTTTTTTTTTTCAAATGTGTGTCATGTGACGTTGCATATTACTCCCATCTTCAAGTGTGTGTCAGCAAATACATTGCTTTTGGTAATGTTTTCTACAAAAGCCAATGTCACATCTTACTTTATTGTATGTCATGTGTTTTTTTTCCTGTATATTTTCCATGTGTAGTTTGGACTTGGTGTGTCATTGAATTATGCTGCAATAATGTTTTCCTTTTGCACATTTTTAAGTTTTTAATTTGGACTAGGTTTTAGATTTAGGTTATCCATGTGCAATGTTGCAAAAACAGTGGTTGTCATGTTAGAGGCTGGAGTAGTGGAAAGTGGTTTGGAAACCTCTTACATGTGTAATGTCATTAGTACTGAATGTTTTTTTTTTTAAATCCCACTATTTGTTTGTTCAGTTTGAGTCTGTATTTGTACCCTGACACAACACTGCAGTCTAATTTTTTTATGTTTTATTTGGGTTTTGTTTTTGTTTGGTTCATACAGTGGTAGTGTGTGTTTGGAGTGCCACATCACAGAGCAATTTCTATATTGCATCTGTAAATTTTTTCCTTTCATTACAAAATGAAGATGTGTATTTTTGGTTGTTAGTGTATGTATTTTTACTTGTGTCCTATGTCTGTGTTCTGTACATGTTTTCCTGTGTTGCACTTTCCATAGTGCATATGGCTATTGGACAATGTTTATTGTTTTATGTAGTGGTTTTTTGGTTTATGGTTCTTATGTTTTATTTAATAAAAAAAACAAGCATTTTTAACAGATTTAATGTTTATAAGCATAATGGGTGGATGTATCAACAATAGCATGAATACATGATTTTTTTTTTTTTTTTTTTTGGTTTTACAGTGTTGGAAAAAAGCAGTACTGGTCATCCTACATCTGATGATGATGACGACGCTGCGGAAGCAGGTAAAGTGTCCATTGTAGTATAGGGTATGTTTGTAAAGGAATGGTCATAACAAAATTTAACTTTCAATACTAGGTCCATCAAAAGAAGTCTGGAGCAGCGGGAGGCGGACTTTTGTAACACACCACCAAAAAAAAAACATGTGGCAGCAAAGAAAGCAAGGTGTGATGTCCAGGACCAACCACAGCTGGCTAGCCCGCCACAAAGATTATCGACAGTATGTTCGGTCCCCCCACTCCAAATTTTGGACACACCTCCAAGACGCGAGCACACTCCCCTCATCTTGATTGTGAGTATCAAACTGAAATAAATTTATTAAATTTCAGATCGTAATAAAACTTTTACTTAAATGCATTAAGTCCAAACACATCAAAATCAGATATACTTACTGAAGTCAGTAAAACATGAAATGGAATCCTAGCAAAATGGCTTTGTCCACATCCTGTAATGTATGTCCACTTCAGCCATACAGTAGCACATTGTGTGGAAGATGCTGCAACATAAACTTATGTGTAATTTTGGAAAATAGTAAGGTTGTTCAACACATTTTCACATGTGTGTTTGACCTAACATTGCCAAATACATATAAAAACATTACTATATTTATTTTTTAAAAGCTATAAGGTAACACATTATGGATTACAATGTGTTTTTATGGTGGAATATGTCTGATCTACAATAAAACTCATGTGTTTGCTTTCACAATGAAGTAACCAGACACATTTGCCACAAACAGGCATATGTATGTATTTAAGTTATACAACCATTATTTCCACTCATTTCCAGTCTATTCAGAACACCTAACACCTCACAATATTATTTTTAGTCCTAAAATTTGCGCCGAGGTCGCTGGATGACTAAGCTAAGCGACCCAAGTGGCCGACACAAACACCTGGCCCATCTAGGAGTGGCACTGCAGTGTCAAACAGGATGGCAGATTTAAAAAATAGTCCCCAAACAGCACATGATGCAAAGAAAAAAAGAGGCGTAATGAGGTAGCTGTGTGACTAAGCTAAGCGACCCAAGTGGCCAACACAAACACCTAAAACATCTAGGAGTGGCACTGCAGTTTTCTAGCGAGAGGATGAGTGCTTCCATCCTCATGTGAATCTGAACCACTAGCCATAAACATAGGCCAGGGCCTCTGTCATTCCATGCCACTCCGTGTCGTAAATGGCATATTGGCAAGTTTAAGCTTCTCATCAGATGCTTTTAATTTTGATTTTTGGGTTATTTTACTGAACTTTTGTTTTTTGGATTTTTACATGCTCTCTACTATGATATTGGGCATCGGCCTTGGCAGACGACGTTGATGGCATTTTATCGTCTCGGCCATGACTAGTGGCAGCAGCTTCAGCACTAGGTGGAAGTGGATCTTGATCTTTCCATATTTTACCCTCCACATTTTTGTTCTCCATTTTTTAATGTGTGGAATTATATGCCAGTATCAATAGTGTTAGGTTCCTGGTGCTCAGGACAAGGGAGATGTTGCGTAGAGAGTCCAGAGCACCAGAACGTGACGCTGAAATAAGGTGTTGTGTGGAAATAGCCCCCAGCACCCTACCTCCATTGTTTCACCCGTGTGGTCAGTTCACGCCTGAGTGACTATGGTTTCTTGGGCCCACGGCAGCCACGTTTGAAGGGCGGATTAGGTCTGCCCAACTCCGTTGCCCCCAGGTCTAAGTTTGAGACAAGGCATGAACCGAGACAGGATAATAACAAGGGGACCTCTAA
Organism: Pseudophryne corroboree; assembly: GCF_028390025.1. Taxonomy (NCBI): domain Eukaryota; kingdom Metazoa; phylum Chordata; class Amphibia; order Anura; family Myobatrachidae; genus Pseudophryne; species Pseudophryne corroboree. The sequence continues at coordinate 1,239,146,738 of NC_086444.1, read as the reverse complement.
CTAAAGCAAACAGAAGGCTAGGGGCTACTAACAACCCTAAAACTAAATATATGTGCGGCACGCCACCAAAGGAAAAGAACAACAAAGGAAATGCTGTCCACACGCCGACACAATACTTTTGTGTACCGGCGGTGACAGCATAAGCAGAACCTTCTGCAATACACCTGTAACTAAATTTAACAAAAGAATACAGCGGCCTAGGCCAACGGACGCGGCAAAGCCGCTACTCACGGAACCGGTACAAATGCTGGCAAACAGACAGGAACCCCCAATGTAGCCGACACAGACTCTGAGAACCGGAGGACTGGCAGAATCCCAAAACGACAGACCGGTGGACACCAAGAAGCTAGATACTCGACCAGGCACAGACAAAGCCATAGGTCTTCTGGACAGGAACACTTCACGGCAGGACACGGGAACCGACACAGGGACCGACACAGGAACCGACACAGGAACCGACACTGGAAGCAGCTAGACAGACACTGCTAGACAGGAGCTCAGGAACTGGCAGGGACTAGCTCAGACCTCAAGAACTCTGGAAGACTGGAAACATCACCAGCATCTGTGAATTGCACTGAGCCAGCATATAACAGAGAGTCTAAATTAATTATGTCGTGCAGCTGCCCTGCTGCACAAATGTGAGGTGCAATCAACAGACAGGTGAGGCTGAACACATGGGAACAAGCTGCAATCACACAGACTCACCACTGGCAGCAAACAAGAATCTTCTTAAACCAGAGCAACGGGAAATCCTGGCCTGCAAGACTACTTATAAACATAAAATAGGAATGAACCACTACCTGTGGTTCATAACAGTACCCTCTCTTTAAGGGTGGGCTCCGAACACCCCATGACACCCACGGGGAACAGAAACAGAAGTATAACATAAAATACATAACCAAAAATGGAAAACAGGAATGAGCCACAGCTGTGGCTCATAACAAATAGCAATGGCCTACTACTATATATACTGCGCACAACTGAAATGCACCACAGGTATGGATGGTTAGTATACTTGACGACACAGAGGTAGGTAGAGCAGTGGCCTTCTGTACCATACTGCTATATATAATATACTGGTGGTCAGCAAACTGTGCAAAACTGAAATGCACCACAAGTATGGATGGATAGTATACTTGACGACAGAGAGGTAGGTAGAGCAGTGGCCTTCTGTACCGTACTGCTATATATTATATACTGGTGGTCAGCAAAATTAAGCACTGTACTCCAACTATATACTACAATGCAGCACAGATATGGAGCGTTTTTCAGGCAGAGAACGTATAATACTGGTGGTCACTGGTCAGCAAAACTCTGCACTGTACTCCTCCTATATAATACTGGTGGTCCCCAGTCCCCACAATAAAGCAGTGTGAGCACAGATATATGCAGCACACTAAGCACAGATATAGAGCGTTTTTCAGGCAGAGAACGTATAATACTGGTGGTCACTGGTCACTGGTCAGCAAAACTCTGCACTGTACTCCTATATAATACTGGTGGTCCCCAGTCCCCACAATAAATCAGTGTGAGCACAGATCTATGCAGCACACTGAGCACAGATATCGAGCGGTTTTTCAGGCAGAGAATATATAATACTGGTGGTCACTGCTCACTGGTCAGCAAAACTCTGCACTTAACTCCTCCTATATAATACTGCTGGTCCCCACAATAAAGCAGTGTGAGCACAGATATATGCAGCACACTGAGCACAGATATGGAGCGTTTTTCAGGCAGAGAACGTATAATACTGGTGGTCACTGGTCAGCAAAACTCTGCACTGTACTCCTCCTATATAATACCTTTGGTCCCCAGTCCCTACAATAAAGCAGTGTGAGCACAGATATATGCAGCACACTGAGCACAGATATGGAGCGTTTTTCAGGGAGAGAACGTATAATACTGGTGGTCACTGGACACTGGTCAGCAAAACTCTGCACTGTACTCCTCCTATATAATACTGCTGGTCCCCAGTCCCCACAATAAAGCAGTGTGAGCACAGATATATGCAGCAAACTGAGCACAGATATGGAGCATTTTTTAGGCAGAGAACGTATAATACTGGTGGTCACTGGTCAGCAAAACTCTGCACTGTACTCCTCCTATTGTCACGATCCGGGTATCTGGACGCCATTTCTTACCCATCAGATGCCTCCTAAGGCTGGCTCAGCGCTCCAGGACTGGATTCCATCTGTTATCCTGATGTGTACATTCCTGTATCCTCTCCTGTCACTCTGGGACGCTGTCACAGTAAACGCCATATTACACCTGGCATGGCGTCTCCCGCGGCCTCCGCCGCCGTCCTTGAACTTCTGCATGCAGAGTGTCTGAGTGGCGATTACGTCAGCCGCGGCCTCCGCTGTGTCCGCGTGGTTTGATGTGCATCTGTCAGCCTGGCGCCTCCTGTCTCCGGTGGCCGGCGCCGCCATTACTGTTTTCATTACCACATGGATTACAAACCAAACTTCCCTCCAAGTGTCTGCATGGGCGCAGCCATCTTGGATTCTGTCAGCTGATCATTTCCACCAATCTGTTCTCAGTATTGATAATCTGCATAATTGCCTAGCCAATCCCTTCCTTGCTGCAGGTATAAATACACTGTGCCTGAGCAAGGAAGGCGTCAGTGCTTTGGTTGTCAAACCTAGTTCCTGTTTGTCTCTCTCCTGTGATTGTCTTCCAGGTTCCAGCTCCTGTCTCAAGACTTCCACCATAGAGACCCGCACCAGCATTCCACCTGCGGTGTAGCCTGACTCTCCAATCCATTGTGGATTCATCTGTTTCCAGCTACAACATTACCTGCTTCCAGCTCAGCTTCCAGCAGAGTACAGCTTCCCTTAAAGGGCCGGTGTCCTTTCTACACTTTACCACTCTCCACCGGTATTATTATTTCTCCGCTCTCAAGTTCTACATTTCAGTTCATATTTCATCGCTCCCAAGTTCATTTATTATTTAACTGGTTCCAGCCAGTATCCACTCCGTGCTAACAACAGTCTGGTTCCAGCCAGTATCCACAGCAGCTGTTTTATCTTCAGCAACCCAGCTTTTCCTGGAACACCAGCTGGCACAATCCTGGGTTATCTCCATTGCTACAGTCGGGCCTGGTAAGGACTTTCCATCTAGAAGATCATAAGAACTATCTCACACTACCAGTGCCCTGTGGCTCCTGCCATCCTGTAGTACCCAGGAACTGTATTTATTCTTTGCTGACTTTTACGTTTTCTTTTACTGCTGCTGTGTTGCGGAGTTGTCATAATAAACATCATTGACTTTTATCCAAGTTGTCGTGGTCACGCCTTTGGGCAGTTATTATTCATGTTACTTACATGTCCAGGGGTCTGATACAACCTCCCAGGTTCCGGTACATCTCAGCCCCTACAACTGAGGCTGCCTCCCGTCAGCTCAGGCCCTCATTTGTGTCAGTAAGCACTGACCTAATGAATCCAGCCGGAGACCAGGATCAAGCGGCCAGGCCGATGCAAGAACTGGCAGCCCGACTAGAACATCAGGAGGCTGCACAGGGCCACATCATCCGCTGTCTCCAGGATCTCTCTACTCGGCTGGATGGGATTCAGACAACTCTCCGTGGATCAGGCGCGTCTGGTGCGTCAACCACAGTGACTCCAGCTATAACCCCACCCACCTTACCCATTTCTGCTCCACGTCTTCATCTTCCAACGCCAGCAAAATTTGACGGATCTCCAAGATTCTGCAGGGGATTTCTCAACCAGTGTGAGATTCAGTTTGAGCTACAACCTGGCAATTTTCCCAGTGACCGTACAAAAATTGCCTACATTATTTCTCTTCTCAGTGGCTCAGCCCTTGATTGGGCATCACCGTTATGGGAGAGGTCCGACACCCTGCTATCTTCCTACACTGCCTTCGTGTCAACATTCAGGCGCATCTTCGACGAGCCAGGCCGGGTAACCTCAGCTTCATCCGAGATTCTCCGTTTACGCCAGGGGTCACGTACTGTAGGACAATATCTGATACAGTTCCATATCCTGGCATCCGAACTGGCATGGAACGACGAGGCCCTGTATGCTGCATTCTGGCATGGCTTATCTGAGCGTATTAAAGATGAGTTAGCTACCAGAGACTTACCTTCTAAGTTAGATGAGCTAATCTCACTCTGCACGAAAGTTGATTTACGTTTCAGAGAGAGAGCAACTGAGCGTGGAAGATCATCTGCTCCAAAATCTTCTGCTCCTCCTCCTCGTCAACTGTCACCATCTAAAGATGAGCCCATGCAACTTGGCCGTTCCCGTTTAACTCCTGCTGAGCGCCGAAGACGTCTCTCCGAGTCTCTGTGTCTCTATTGTGCAGCTCCGTCTCACACCATTAATGCCTGTCCCAAACGTCCGGGAAACTCCAAATCCTAGCTCGCCAAGGAGAGGGCCGGCTAGGAGTAATGATCTCCTCTCCATCTCCTCAAGATTGTAATCTCCCAGTCTCGCTTCAAGTTGCTCAACGTTATCGGAACGTCATTGCCCTCCTTGATTCCGGAGCAGCTGGGAACTTTATTACCGAAGCCTATGTTAAACGGTGGTCCCTACCCACCGAGAGACTTCCTTCGTCCATTTCTTTAACTGCCGTGGATGGCAGCAAAATTTTTGATGCAGTTATTTCTTTAAGGACTCTACCAGTTCGTCTGAGAGTGGGAGTTCTTCATTCCGAACTTATTTCTTTTTTAGTGATTCCAAGAGCCACACATCCTGTGGTCCTGGGCCTTCCATGGCTCCGTCTTCACAATCCTACAATTGATTGGACGACTACGCAAATCCTGGCATGGGGTTCCTCCTGTGCTGAGACATGTTTGTTTAAAGTATTGCCTGTCTGTTCTTCCTCCCCCAGGTCGTCTGATGTTCCACCTCCTCCATATCAAGATTTCACGGATGTGTTCAGTAAAGCTTCTGCTGATATCCTTCCTCCTCATAGAGAATGGGACTGTCCGATTGATCTCGTTCCAGGGAAGGTTCCACCTCGAGGCCGAACTTATCCGTTGTCTCTGCCTGAGACGCATTCTATGGAGGAATATATTAAAGAGAACCTAGCAAAGGGGTTCATTCGACCTTCTTCTTCTCCAGCCGGCGCAGGCTTCTTTTTTGTAAAAAAGAAAGATGGTGGTCTGCGGCCGTGCATCGACTACAGAGGTTTGAACGACATTACCATCAAGAACCGTTATCCTTTACCCCTGATTACTGAGCTCTTTGACAGAGTTAGCGGAGCTACCATCTTTACAAAGCTGGACTTGCAAGGTGCATACAATCTCATCCGGATCCGTGAGGGTGACGAGTGGAAGACCGCCTTTAACACCCGTGACGGACATTATGAGTACCTCGTCATGCCCTTCGGATTGAGCAATGCTCCAGCTGTCTTCCAGCATTTTGTCAATGAGATCTTCAGAGACATTCTATACCGTCATGTCGTGGTCTATCTAGACGATATCCTCATTTTTGCCAACGATTTAGAGGAACATCGTTTTTGGGTTAAAGAGGTTCTGTCCCGTCTCCGTGTCAATCATCTCTATTGCAAATTAGAAAAATGCGTCTTTGAAGTCAAGTCCATTCCGTTTCTAGGGTACATTGTGTCCGGTTCCGGACTAGAGATGGATCCTGAGAAACTACAAGCAATCCAAAATTGGCCGGTACCCTTAACCCTCAAAGGGGTCCAGAGGTTCTTAGGGTTCGCCAACTATTACCGAAAGTTTATACGAGACTTTTCCACCATTGTGGCGCCTATTACGGCTTTCACTAAGAAGGGTGCTAACCCGTCCAAGTGGTCTGAAGAAGCCATGCAAGCATTTCATCTTTTAAAACAAAGGTTCATCTCTGCGCCTGTTCTGAAACAGCCTGACATCGACTCTCCTTTCATCTTAGAGGTGGATGCCTCCTCTGTTGGAGTAGGAGCGGTGTTATCTCAGAGGGCTAAAGATGGCCATTTACATCCTTGCAGTTTCTTCTCCCAGAAGTTCTCCCCAGCTGAGCGCAACTATGCCATTGGCGACCAGGAGTTGCTAGCCATCAAGCTCGCTCTAGAAGAGTGGAGGTATCTGTTGGAGGGAGCTTCTCATTCAATCACCATACTTACAGACCACAAGAACCTTTTATACCTGAAGGGCGCACAATGTCTCAACCCTCGTCAGGCCAGATGGGCACTTTTCTTTTCCAGGTTCGACTTTAAACTCCAGTTCTGTCCGGGCTCTCAGAATCGCAAGGCCGATGCCCTTTCCCGCTCATGGGAGCAAGAAAATGAGTCAGAGTCTTCAGACAAGCATCCTATTATAAATCCGTTGGCATTCTCCACGGTAGGGATGGACTCTACGCCCCCATCAGGGAAAAGTTTTGTGAAACCGATGCTAAGGAAGAAGCTCATGCATTGGGCCCATGCTTCCCGTTTTGCCGGACATACAGGTATCCAAAAAACCCTGGAGTTTATCTCTAGGTCCTATTGGTGGCCAACTCTGAAAAAGGACGTCTTGGAGTTTATTGCATCTTGCCCAAAGTGTGCCCAACATAAAGTATCCCGCCAGTCGCCTGCGGGGCAACTGGTTCCACTATCCGTTCCCCGTCGACCATGGACCCACTTGTCGATGGATTTCATTACAGACTTACCCATGTGCAACAAGTTCAATACCATCTGGGTGGTAGTTGACCGGTTCACCAAGATGGCACACTTCATTCCTCTCACCGGTCTTCCGTCAGCTTCCAAGTTGGCTCAAGTATTCATACAAGAGATCTTCCGACTCCACGGTCTTCCTGAAGAAATTATCTCAGATCGAGGAGTTCAATTCACTGCCAAATTCTGGCGAAGTTTATGTCAAGTCCTCCAAGTCAAGCTAAAGTTTTCCACGGCTTACCATCCTCAGACCAATGGTCAAACCGAGAGGGTGAATCAGGACTTGGAGGCCTTCCTCCGCATCTATGTGTCCTCCTCTCAAGATGACTGGGTTCAATTACTTCCCTGGGCCGAGTTCTGTCATAACAACCAGTATCATTCTTCATCTGCTTCAACACCATTCTTCACTAACTTTGGATTCCACCCTAAAGTCCCTGAGTTCCAACCGCTTCCAGCAACTTCTGTCCCCGCAGTGGATATCACCTTGCATCAGTTTGCCAATATCTGGAAGAGCGTACGATCAGCTCTGCTCAAGGCATCGTTCAGGTACAAGAAGTTTGCGGATAAGAAGCGTCGAGCAGTTCCTGCTCTCAAGGTGGGTGATCGGGTATGGTTATCCACGAAGAATTTGAGGTTAAGAGTTCCCAGTATGAAGTTTGCACCTCGCTATATCGGTCCTTTCAAGATTGAACAAGTCATCAATCCTGTTGCTTACAGACTCCAGTTGCCTCCCTTCTTAAAAATACCCAGGACATTCCATGTTTCCCTGTTGAAACCGCTGATCTTGAATCGGTTTCATTCCTCACTTCCTCCAACTCCGAAAGTCCAAACTCAACGAGGCGTTGAGTATGAAGTGGCCAAGATCCTGGACTCACGTCACCGTTACGGTCAACTACAATATCTTATTGACTGGAAAGGTTATGGTCCTGAGGAACGTTCATGGACCAATGCTTCTGATGTCCATGCTCCTGCCTTGGTCCGGAGATTCCATTCCAAGTTTCCTCAAAAGCCAAAGAAGTGTCCTGGGGCCACTCCTAAAGGGGGGGGTGCTGTCACGATCCGGGTATCTGGACGCCATTTCTTACCCATCAGATGCCTCCTAAGGCTGGCTCAGCGCTCCAGGACCGGATTCCATCTGCTATCCTGATGTGTACATTCCTGTATCCTCTCCTGTCACTCTGGGACGCTGTCACAGTAAACGCCATATTACACCTGGCATGGCGTCTCCCGCGGCCTCCGCCGCCGTCCTTGAACTTCTGCATGCAGAGTGTCTGAGTGGCGATTACGTCAGCCGCGGCCTCCGCTGTGTCCGCGTGGTTGGATGTGCATCTGTCAGCCTGGCGCCTCCTGTCTCCGGTGGCCGGCGCCGCCATTACTGTTTTCATTACCACATGGATTACAAACCAAACTTCCCTCCAAGTGTCTGCATGGGCGCAGCCATCTTGGATTCTGTCAGCTGATCATTTCCACCAATCTGTTCTCAGTATTGATAATCTGCATAATTGCCTAGCCAATCCCTTCCTTGCTGCAGGTATAAATACACTGTGCCTGAGCAAGGAAGGCGTCAGTGCTTTGGTTGTCAAACCTAGTTCCTGTTTGTCTCTCTCCTGTGATTGTCTTCCAGGTTCCAGCTCCTGTCTCAAGACTTCCACCATAGAGACCCGCACCAGCATTCCACCTGCGGTGTAGCCTGACTCTCCAATCCATTGTGGATTCATCTGTTTCCAGCTACAACATTACCTGCTTCCAGCTCAGCTTCCAGCAGAGTACAGCTTCCCTTAAAGGGCCGGTGTCCTTTCTACACTTTACCACTCTCCACCGGTATTATTATTTCTCCGCTCTCAAGTTCTACATTTCAGTTCATATTTCATCGCTCCCAAGTTCATTTATTATTTAACTGGTTCCAGCCAGTATCCACTCCGTGCTAACAACAGTCTGGTTCCAGCCAGTATCCACAGCAGCTGTTTTATCTTCAGCAACCCAGCTTTTCCTGGAACACCAGCTGGCACAATCCTGGGTTATCTCCATTGCTACAGTCGGGCCTGGTAAGGACTTTCCATCTAGAAGATCATAAGAACTATCTCACACTACCAGTGCCCTGTGGCTCCTGCCATCCTGTAGTACCCAGGAACTGTATTTATTCTTTGCTGACTTTTACGTTTTCTTTTACTGCTGCTGTGTTGCGGAGTTGTCATAATAAACATCATTGACTTTTATCCAAGTTGTCGTGGTCACGCCTTCGGGCAGTTATTATTCATGTTACTTACATGTCCAGGGGTCTGATACAACCTCCCAGGTTCCGGTACATCTCAGCCCCTACAACTGAGGCTGCCTCCCGTCAGCTCAGGCCCTCAGTTGTGACACCTATATACCCAGTCCACACAATAAAGCAGTGAGCACAGATATTTGCAGCCCCCTGAACAAAACTGAGAGGATGCCAGACACATCCTCTCACTATCATTTCCAATGCACGAGTGAAAAATGGCGGTGACGCGCGGCTCCTTATGTAGAAACCGAATCTCGCGAGAATCCGACAGCGGGATGATGACGTTCGGGCGTGCTCGGTTTAACCGAGCAAGGCGGGAGGATCCGAGTCTGCCTCGGAACCGTGTAAAATAGGTGAAGTTCGGGGGGGTTCTGATACCGAGAACCGAACCCGCTCATCACTAATAACTAACGGATATTTTTTTTAAATTACAGCTTCTAGTCCTGGTAACAGCATCCCTCCGCAACAACAGCCACACAGTGATATGGATGAGACAATCATGTTAGAAATGCAGCCATTAAGCCAAGGAATCAGCCCCCCCGCACCTGTGAGTACACCACCACGGCAAAGCACACCACCACCACAACACAGCCCAACAGCACCAGTAACACAAGGCCCTGATCACGTGTTTTGGAACATTTGGGCTAGACAGCAGGCCACTAATGAAAATTGCCTACGTAGGCAGACTCAAATGTTTGCAAGCCTACCATGTCACCTCAGAAGAATTATCCGAAATATGAGTCGACAAAATGAACAAACCACGAGAATTGGCAATACCATGGAACACATGCCATGGGCAACTTACAGCGCATAATGGAAGAACAGCACAGACTAATGGAAGAACAGCACAGACATCAGCAAAGCTATATCAACATTTTTCAAAACAATCAAATTATAAATTAATCTTTATTCCGAATTGTAGACAATCAAAATGCTGCTACTCGTGAACTCAATGCCACCCTCACTAACCTCAATGGAACACTCAGATCCATGCACCAACAGCAAACAAGCAGCAGTTCTGGTACGACTACTACAAATATCATGCCAGTGTCATCACCACCAAGACGCTCCACCAGAGCACGCCAACATGACAGTGTTAAAGGCAAAGGGCAGGACAAGCAGCCACCCAAAAAAAATTAACAAATAAACCTCACATTTTTAATTTCAGAGAAGTTAATCAAAATACTTAGTAAGTGTATGTTTGTCATAATTCATATAACACTTAGCTCCTTGACAATCTGTACATCATTAATTTTAAGTGGTACAAACAACAACAGTAAATTTGTACGCACATTTATTCTTTATCATCTTTGAATTTTTTGTGAGGAGGGAAATGTTGTTTGAGCTGCACATAGATGTTAGCAGGAAGTAACCAGGCCACTTGATTTTTTTCTAATCATTACTCTTTCTAGATTCCAATCACACTCAGATCCTGAAGATACAATAATTGGCAGCCAGGCAGAATATGTTTAGCAGGAAGTAAACAGACCACTTGATTTATTTATAATCATTACTCTTTCTAGATTCCAATTATTCTCAGATCCTGCAGACACAATAATTGGCAGCCAGGCAGAATCATCCATGACCAATGCAACTTACAATGTGAATTAAAACTGGTTTACATTTCTTCTGTAGACAACTTTACAAGAAAAACACAATAGAGTTGTGTAAAAGTGTTCGAATATGTTTGTGTAAATTTTTAAAATGTAATACCCAAAATGAATGACATTATTGTTGTGGCATGTTTGTGTGTGTTAAAAATGAGTAATCATATTTAAAAACCTGAGGCAGAACCCACAAAATGAAAAATATTTTAACTTTTAACACTAATGTGTGTAATAATTGATATATGTTGAAAAATGTGTATTGACTTTTAAAACTCCAAATTTACTCAAGCAAACATAAGGCAATAAAATATTTTGGATGAGACAAATTTGTGTCCCTTTTATAGGCATGATAAGTCAGTTGTGAATGATTTGTAAGTGTCAACACATGTAAACACGGCTGAAAAAATCAGGTCTATTTTTTTTGCAGATTTTTTTTACGATTCGCAAAATAATATGACCGCCATTGAGCACTCACAGACTAACACCCAAATACAAATGAATAGTGAATACCCGTGTTCTATGAAATAACAGCCGTGTTTGACCGATGGTCTATTCATTTGTATTTGTGAACGTTGACATTCAAACCATTACGAATAGACCAAACACTGCCGAGATTGGTGCTTAGTGAATTCCCGGATTTAGACTTAGAAAAAAAACCACAAATCGGACAAACTCGATTTTTTAGCAAATATTGGCCCGTGTTTGCATTTTTTTTCATACAAAAAGTGAAGCAATGTATCAAAGGAAAAACAACAGGTTTGTGCAGCCAAAGGTTACATTTTTATGTCAGTGCATCTCGCACTAATCTAGACACCTCACTGAGGATAGAAAACATATTATACAATTAGCAAGTGTTCCCAACATATTTAAAGAACTCAGAGCACTTTTTGGAATTCCTAACATTTTGCAGAGAGTGGATACTGTCAGGTTCGGTTTTGCTTGTGTCCCCGGAGGGGGCGCTAGCTAGTGGGTCAGTGGAGGTAGGGTGTAAGAAGTGAGGAGGCTGGATGAGGTTTCTGCGCATGTGCGCTATAATGTTTTATTACAGGTAAAGTCAAACAATAAAGCAGCAGGGATACTTGCAAAAAATAAACAATAAAGAATGCAATGGTAATGGTTCAGCGTGGAAGCTGAGAGTCTATGGAAAAGCAATATGACGGTACAGTTGATTAGTATACTGGTATGGAAACTAGTGATGAGCGGGTTCGGTTTCCGAGAAACCGAACTCACCCGAGCTTTACATTTTTTTACACGGGTCCGAGCAGACTCGGATCCTCCCGCCTTGCTCGGCTAACCCGAGCGCGCCCGAACGTCATCATCCCGCTGTTGGATTCTCGCGAGATTCGGATTCTATATAAGCAGCCGCGCGTCGCCGCCATTTTCACACGTGCATTGAGATTGATAGGGAGAGGACGTGGCTAGCGTCCTCTCCGTTTATATAGTTAATTATTAATAGTATACTACACAGTTGATCTGATTGCTTAGCTTATTGTGGGGAGGATTGGGGACTGGGGAGCAGCTGTTAGGAGGAGTACAGTGCAGAGTTTTGCTAGTTTTTTATCCGTTCTCTGCCTGAAAAAAACGCTCCATACCATATCTGTGCTCAGTGTGCTGCATGATATATATCTGTGCTGAGTGCTCACACTGCCTAATTGTGGGGACTGGGGAGCAGTTATAGCAGGAGTACAGTGCACAGTTTTGCTGACAGTGACCACCAGTATATGTTTGTCTGCCTGAAAAACACTCCAGTGGTGGCTTTTTTTTATACTAGTTTAGCAGTCTGCTGACAGTGTACACCAGGTCCATTATACTGTATATAGCAGTACGGTAGGCCACTGCTATACCTACCTCTGTGTCGTCACTCGTCGTCCATAAGTATACTATAGTATCCATCCATCTACATTGTATACCTGTGGTGTCTTTTTTTTATATACTATAAACGCAGTCTGCTGACAGTGTCCACCAGGTCCAATATACTGTATATAGCAGTACGGTAGGCCACAGCTGTACCTACCTCTCTGTCGTCACTCGTCGTACATAAGTATACTATAGTATCCATCCATCTACATTGTATACCTGTGGTGTCTTTTTATATACTATAAACGCAGTCTGCTGACATTGTCCACCAGGTCCATTATACTGTATATAGCAGCACAGTAGGCCACTGCTGTACCTACCTCTGTGTCGTCACTCGTCGTCCATAAGTATACTATAGTATCCATCCATCTACATTGTATACCTGTGGTGTCTTTTTTTATACTATAAACGCAGTCTGCTGACAGTGTCCACCAGGTCCATTATACTGTATATAGCAGTACGGTAGGCCACTGCTGTACCTACCTATGTGTCGTCACTCGTCGTCCATAAGTATACTATAGTATCCATCCATCTACATTGTATACCTGTGATGTCTTTTTTTTTTATACTATAAACGCAGTCTGCTGACAGTGTCTACCAGGTCCATTATACTGTATATAGCAGTACGGTAGGCCACTGCTGTACCTACCTCTGTGTCATCACTCGTCGTCCATAAGTATACTATAGTATCCATCCATCTACATTGTATACCTGTGGTGTCTTTATTTTATACTATAAACGCAGTCTGCTGACAGTGTCCACCAGGTCCATTATACTGTATATAGCAGTACGGTAGGCCACTGCTGTACCTACCTCTGTGTCGTCACTCGTCGTCCATAAGTATACTATAGAATCCATCTACATTGTATACCTGTGGTGTCTTTTTTTTATACTATAAACGCAGTCTGCTGACAGTGTCCACCAGGTCCATTATACTGTATATAGCAGTACGGTAGGCCACTGCTGTACCTACCTCTGTGTCGTCACTCGTCATCCATAAGTATACTATAGTATCCATCAATCTACATTGTATACCTGTGGTGCCTTTTAGTTGTGCGCATTAAAATATGGAGAACAAAAATGTGGAGGTTAAAAAAATAGGGAAAGATCAAGATCCACTTCCACCTCCTGCTGAAGCTGCTGCCACTAGTCATGGCCGAGACGATGAAATGCCATCAACGTCGTCTGCCAAGGCCAATGCCCAATGTCATAGTACAGAGCATGTAAAATCCAAAACACAAAAGATCAGTAAAATGACCCAAAAATCAAAATTAAAAGCGTCTGAGGAGAAGCGTAAACTTGCCAATATGCCATTTACAACACGGAGTGGCAAGGAACGGCTGAGGCCCTGGCCTATGTTCATGGCTAGTGGTTCAGCTTCACATGAGGATGGAAGCACTCAGCCTCTCGCTAGAAAAATGAAAAGACTTAAGCTGGCAAAAGCACAGCAAAGAACTGTGCGTTCTTCGAAATCACAAATCCCCAAGGAGAGACCAATTGTGTCGGTTGCGATGCCTGACCTTCCCAACACTGGACGGGAAGAGCTTGCGCATTCCACCATTTGCAAGCCCCCTGCAAGTGCTGGAAGGAGCACCCGCAGTCCAGTTCCTGATAGTCAAATTGAAGATGTCAGTGTTGAAGTACACCAGGATGAGGATATGGGTGTTGCTGGCGCTGGGGAGGAAATTGACAAGGAGGATTCTGATGGTGAGGTGGTTTGTTTAAGTCAGGCACCCGGGAAAACACCTGTTGTCCGTGGGAGGAATATGGCCATTGACATGCCTGGTCAAAATACAAAAAAAATCAACTCTTCGGTGTGGAATTATTTCAACAGAAATGCGGACAACAGGTGTCTAGCCGTGTGTTGCCTTTATCAAGCTGTAATAAGTAGGGGTAAGGACGTTAACCACCTCGGAACATCCTCCCATATACGTCACCTGCAGCGCATTCATCATAAGTCAGTGACAAGTTCAAAAACTTTGGGTGACAGCGGAAGCAGTCCACTGACCAGTTAATCCCTTCCTCTTGTAACCAAGCTCCCGCAAACCACACCACCAACTCCCTCAGTGTCAATTTCCTCCTTACCCAGGAATGCCAATAGTCCTGCAGGCCATGTCACTGGCAAGTCTGACGAGTCCTCACCTGCCTGGGATTCCTCCGATGCATCCTTGAGTGTAACGCCTACTGCTGCTGGCGCTGCTGTTGTTGCTGCTGGGAGTCGATCGTCATCCCAGAGGGGAAGTCGGAAGACCACTTTTACTACTTCCAGTAAGCAATTGACTGTCCAACAGTCCTTTGCGAGGAAGATGAAATATCACAGCAGTCATCCTGCTGCAAAGCGGATAATTGAGGCCTTGGCAGCCTGGGCGGTGAGAAACGTGGTTCCGGTATCCATCGTTACTTCAGAGCCAACTATAGACTTCATTGAGGTACTGTGTCCCCGGTACCAAATACCATCTAGGTTCCATTTCTCTAGGCAGGCGATACCGAAAATGTACACAGACCTCAGAAAAAGAGTCACCAGTGTCCTAAAAAAATGCAATTGTACCCAATGTCCACTTAACCACGGACATGTGGACAAGTGGAGCAGGGCAGACTCAGGACTACATGACTGTGACAGCCCACTGGGTAGATGTATTGCCTCCTGCTGCAAGAACAGCAGTGGTGGCACCAGTAGCAGCATCTCGTAAATGCCACCTCGTTCCTAGGCAGGCTACGCTTTGTATCACCGCTTTCCAGAATACGCACACAGCTGAAAACCTCTTACGGCAACTGAGGAAGATCATCACAGAATGGCTTACCCCAATTCGACTCTCCTGGGGATTTGTGGCATCGGACAACGCCAGCAATATTGTGCGTGCATTACATCTGGGCAAATTCCAGCACGTCCCATGTTTTGCACATACCTTGAATTTGGTGGTGCAGAATTATTTAAAAAACGACAGGGGCGTGCAAGAGATGCTGTCGGTGGCCAGAAGAATTGCGGCCCACTTTCGGCGTACAGGTACCGCGTACAGAAGACTGGAGCACCACCAAAAACACCTGAACCTGCCCTGCCATCATCTGAAGCAAGAGGTGGTAACGAGGTGGAATTCAGCCCTCTATATGCTTCAGAGGATGGAGGAGCAGCAAAAGGCCATTCAAGCCTATACATCTGGCCACGATATAGGCAAAGGAGGTGGAATGCACCTGACTCAAGCGCAGTGGAGAATGATTTCAACGTTGTGCAAGGTTCTGCAACCTTTTGAACTTGCCACACGTGAAGTCAGTTCAGACACTGCCAGCCTGAGTCAGGTCATTCCCCTCATCAGGCTTTTGCGGAAGAAGCTGGAGACATTGAAGGAGGAGCTAAAACAGAGCGATTCCGCTAGGCATGTGGGACTTGTGGATGGAGCCCTTAATTCGCTTAACCAGGATTCACGGGTGGTCAATCTGTTGAAATCAGAGCACTACATTTTGGCCACCGTGCTCGATCCTAGATTTAAAACCTACGTTGTATCTCTCTTTCCGGCAGACACAAGTCTGCAGAGGTTCAAAGACCTGCTGGTGAGAAAATTGTCAAGTCAAGCGGAACGTGACCCATCAACATCTCCTCCTTCACATTCTCCCGCAACTGGGGGTGCGAGGAAAAGGCCACGAATTCCGAGCCCACCCGCTGGCGCTGATGCAGGGCAGTCTGGAGCGAGTGCTGACATCTGGTCCGGACTGAAGGACCTGCCAACGATTACTGACATGTCGTCTACTGTCACTGCATATGATTCTCTCACCATTGAAAGAATGGTGGAGGATTATATGAGTGGCCGCATCCAAGTAGGCACGTCAGACAGTCCGTACGTATACTGGCAGGAAAAAGAGGCAATTTGGAGGCCCTTGCAGAAACTGGCTTTATTCTACCTAAGTTGCCCTCCCTCCAGTGTGTACTCCGAAAGTGTGTTTAGTGCCGCCGCTCACCTTGTCAGCAATCGGCGTACGAGGTTACTTCAAGAAAATGTGGAGAAGATGATGTTCATTAAAATGAATTATAATCAATTCCTCCGTGGAGACATTCACCAGCAGCAATTGCCTCCACAAAGTACACGGGGACCTGAGATGGTGGATTCCAGTGGGGACGAATTAATAATCTGTGAGGAGGGGGATGTACACAGTGAAAGGGGTGATGAATCGGAGGATGATGATGAGGTGGACATCTTGCCTCTGTAGAGCCAGTTTGTGCAAGGAGAGATTGATTGCTTCTTTTTTGGTGGGGGCCCAAACCAACCAGTCATTTCAGTCACAGTCGTGTGGCAGACCCTGTCGCTGAAATGATGGGTTCGTTAAAGTGTGCATGTCCTGTTTATACAACATAAGGGTGGGTGGGAGGGCCCAAGGACAATTCCATCTTGCACCTCTTTTTTCTTTCATTTTTCTTTGCGTCATGTGCTGTTCGGGGAGTATTTTTTTGAAGGGCCATCCTGCGTGACACTGCAGTGACACTCCTAGATGGGCCAGGTGTTTGTGTCGGCCACTTGGGTCGCTTATCTTAGTCACACAGCTACCTCATTGCGCCTCTTTTTTTCTTTGCGTCATGTGCTGTTTGGGGAGTGTTTTTTGGAAGGGCCATCCTGCGTGACACTGCAGTGCCACTCCTATATGGGCCAGGTGTTTGTGTCGGCCACTTGGGTCGCTGAGCTTAGTCATCCAGCGACCTCGGTGCAAATTTTAGGACTAAAAATAATATTGTGAGGTGTTAGGTGTTCAGAATAGACTGAAAATGAGTGGAAATTATGGTTATTGAGGTTAATAATACTTTGGGATCAAAATGACCCCCAAATTCTATGATTTAAGCTGTTTTTTAGGGTTTTTAAAAAAAAAAACACCCGATTTCAAAACACACCTGAATCCGACAAAAAAATTTCAGTGAGGTTTTGCCAAAACGCGTCCGAATCCAAAACACGGCCTCGGAACCGAACCCAAAACCAAAACACAAAACGCGAAAAATTTCTGGTGCACATCACTAATGGAAACCAGAGTTGTTTAAAACGTGGAGCCAGCAGAGATAGTGTTATTGGTAGCAGATGCAGGAGACTTAGTGTAAAGTTCACAGTGCAGATGGTAAAGCACAGGCAGCTTGCAGGCTGATTAACAGGTGAGGTGATGGAATGCACCTGGAGAGAGAGTCTCTACTGTTGAAGGCTGAAGCACACTGTAGCTGTAGAAGGTGTGAAGCCAGGTAATAAACGCAGGAATTGCTGGTGCTTGTAGTTCCACGGAAATACAGGAAGTTAACCAGGAAAACGGAGAACCAGGAAGGTAACCAGGAACATGGAGAAACAGGAGAGCATATCCAGACACATGGGTCGCAGGAGTGACACAAAGTTCAGGACCACCACTAGCTCACCCTGCAGCTCCTGATATACCACCTGGTCTGCAGGCATTGGCTGGAGTAGAATGAGGAGGTGCGGCCAAGCTCCGGATTGGCTGCCGCACTCAGACTGGTGGAGACTGTCATAGCGGCGCCCATGCCGCTGCCCAGCGGGAACGCGGCGTGCTCTCACGCCTGCTGACAACAGGAGCGTTCCCAGGCCCAGGATGACATCTGGCAACAGGGAAACGGGTGACAGCAAAACGTAGGGACCCCGGACGGAGTCAGATCCGACGGACGGATGTAGCTGTGGTGAGTCGATTCCTGACAGATACCTTGTGCATCTAGCAAGTTACAAATATTGTATGACGCCCTTAAAGGGCCAGTGCAACAAGGACCATTAATACTTACACAAGAACAGACTAATATGTTTTAGATCCTCAAAAATTTTATCTTAAATCACCAACATTAGCACTACATGATTTTTGTAAGCAATTTACATTATTTTGTCATGAGTCACATTCACATGCTCAAGCAATTCTTACTCAGACACATGAAGGCAAACAAAAGCCACTTGCCTATTATTCAGTACATGTAAATCCAGCCATTAGTGCAGATCTTACCTGCATAAAGGCAATAGCAGCAGTGGCTCTCGTGTTAGAAAAAAGTAGCGATATTGTACTTGGCATTCATTAACTCTAATGTTACCACACAGTAACACAGAAATAATCAACCAGGCTCAAACAAAGCATTTGTCTGCTGCTAGACTTACTGGGGGATATTCAATTGTTTGAAAAGTCAGTTAGGTGTCTGTTTTTTCCTATCTTATAGACTGTAAAAAACAGATACCCAGCCAACTTTTCAAACATTTGAATTCCCCCCACTAAGTATGAAGTAGCCCGTCTCACACCAAGCAACATTACACTCAAAAGGTGGACAATTTTGAATCCTGAGTCATTGCTCCCGCAGGAATAAAAAACATGGGGGAGCAGAGGATAATTCTATTCACAGGAAGATCAAAATACACAGACTTTTTCTTTTTCAGAATCACATGAACATGATTGTGTGGAACTGATGAGACAGGAATAACTTTCTTTGTCTGACATTTCTGATTCCCCACTACCAGACGCAAACCTTACACTGTTTGAAGATGGCTTCAGATTTTATATTAATGGGGTTCCCTACACAGGATGTGCTGTTACCCGACACACACAGAAGTAATCATACAGCAGCCAATTCCCAGCCACATGTCAGCACAAGAAGCACAACTAAAAGCTTTTACGTTAGCCTGCATTTATGCGGATGGAAAAAGGGTTTACATTTAAGGTGTGTACACACGATGAGATTTTTTCGTGAGATTTTGACTATATAGTCAAAATCGCAAGAAAAGTTAGTGCAAATCGCAAGGTGAAAGTCACCTTGCGATCCCGATGCGCGGCCCCGCCAGGTCGGCATCGCAAGAAAAGATAGACTGTGCAGGCAAGTCAATCCTTGCTAGATCGGTGTACTATCTAGTTCATCTCACATGTCAATGACATCTCACATAAGCCAAAATCTCACATAAGCCAAAATCGTAAGCACACATAGTCTATATCTCAAGAAAAGTTAGTCAAAATCTGTCCTATCTGGGCTCCGGGGAGTTCAAGGGAAATCGCAAGTAAAAATCGAACATAGCAAGTATCTCACCGTGTGTACACACCCTTACTCTGATACCAGATATGCCTATGGAATTGCCAATGATTGTGGCCCCATATGAAAAAGCAGGGGCTTTATGGGGTCATCAGGAAAACCTGCTAAACATGCAAACCACATTAGAGCACTATTTACTGCATTCAAACTTCCATCCAGGCTTGCAGTGTTGAAGATAAAGGCAAACACACAAGAGACCATACCGGAAGCAAATAGGAATAGATTGCTAGTCCATTCTGCACATGATGCTGCCATATTTTAACTACGGTGATCCCACTTATGTGGTAAATCCTAGCCCCAAGATTGACCAAAACACGCTCTGAAAGCTCCAGACCATACTTGCCTACCTGACCCTCTCCAAGAGGGATACAATGCTCTGTTCCTGGACTTTCCTGGTAATGTATGATTGCCATCACCTGTGGTGAGCTGGGTAATTGATAAGAAAGGTGTTTCACCACAGGTGATGGCAATGATACATTACCAGGAAAGTCCAGGAACTGAGCATTTTATCCCTCATGGAGAGGGTCAGGTAGGTAAGTATGCTCCAGACCCACAACTCAGATGCTGAAAAAATGGCGTGGCAGAAAGCAGGAGCTAATGAAATTAATGGAGAGTGGTGTGAAGGTCACATTTGTGTCTACCAGCACTTTACCCTATTATGGACATTTTATTGCATGGGAAAGTACATCAAGGAAAATATACCATGGTATCTATTACCAACAGATACTGAATAGCCCCAGGGTATGCACAAACAAACAGCACAGGCATTTCTAACCATGTGATTATTATGTGCATTAAATAACTCTGGTAAGTCTGTCCCCACCCTACAGAAAATAACTCCTCACACTCAGTATCCATTTCAGAGGAAACAAATAGACTTTTTCAACTTTCCATATGCATGGCTTTTTAGTGCTTCCTCATTTGTATGGACCTCTTTAGTCACTGACCAAAGGTGTGGCCTTGAAGAATAGAAGATGCAAAAACAATAGCAAAGAAAATAATGACTTAACATATTTGCAGATATGGGATTATAGAAGCAATAGAAAATGACAGAGGGACAGCCTCACAATTCCTTCTCCCGTCTAGATTACTGGTTCATTGCAGGTTCCTTGCTCCATAGAGTTGAGAAATCCATATTTGCTGATATTTTGATCTCGGATCATGCCCCTATCATCATACTACTCACCTTAATGACCCCATCCCAATGCTCCTATAATTGGCATTTTCCCCAGCCTCTTCGGAGGACCTTAAGCAACACCGGTTACAATCTTTTCATAACTACACACAGGATAATATTTTACATACAATACAAAGTACATCAACATCTTTTGGCAGGCCTCTAAACCAGTCCTCCGGTTTTACTTTTTGTACTAAACAGTGAGCAAAAGGAAACAGTTTCAAGTATGCCCTTCACATGCCTATAACACCATTATGAAAGCCTATTCTAATCTACTAATCTTCAAATAGACCCTCGGAAGTCAATAGATTAATATACAAAGATGCTAAATTGGTGTTTGATCATTTTTGAATGGAACATGTCCAATTGTGTTTATTATTTCAATCTAACAAATATTTTAGGTGGGGCAGGGAAGCCACTGGCAAATTTGACAAGAGATTCTTCCACGCCCAAGTACATCCCCTTCATTAGAACTGACCACGGCCATGTAGTGAATGCACAGAATGAAATTAATGATACATTTCTAAAAGTCTTTGAGGAATTATATAGTGCCCCTCTTGACTACTCAACACAGGGCCTGGACTTTTTCTCCTAAGCATGCCTTACACCCCTTACTGTGGAAGATAAAGAAATTCTCATATCCCCTATCTCTGAATGGGAAATTTAACTGGTTATTAAATCTTTACCTAATGATAAAACTCAAGGGCCTCATTGCTTATCTACTACCTAAAATAAAATCCTTTCTCAACAAGTGCAGCCCCATATTGCTAAAATATTTAATTCTATTTTGACTGGTAACCCCGCCCCCTGACTTTAGCACTGCACGAGCGATTGTTTTGCCAAAACCAAACAAGGACCCGTCTTTGGTCTCCTCATATAGGCCGTTCTCTTTCCTTAACCAGGACTTCAAAATCTTTATGAAAATGATGGCTTCCCATCTCCAAATAATTTTACATAAATTACTGTTACTGGCGCAAACTGGCTTTCTTCAACACCGGCATTCGGTACATAACATCAAAAATTTGGACCTGAGTTTTTACATATTTTCCGCACCTTATATCAAGACCCAATTGCATTTTTGACAGTTAATGCCAATAACACATGCACCTATTTCGGGGCACGCACCAAGGTTGTCAACTCTCCCCGCTCTTGTTTAACCTGGCTCTAGACCCTCTATTATGGCACTTTATTGCAGAATATAGGCCCTCATTCCGAGTCGTTCGCTCGGTAATTTTCATCGCATCGCAGTGAAATTCCGCTTAGTACGCATGCGCAATAATCGCACTGCGACTGCGCCAAGTAATTTTACAATGAAGATAGTATTTTTACTCACGGCTTTTTCTTCGCTCCGGCGATCGTAGTGTGATTGACAGGAAATGGGTGTTACTGGGCGGAAACACGGCGTTTTCGGGGCGTGTGGATAAAAACGCTACCGTTTCCGTAAAAAACGCCGGAGTGGCCGGAGAAACGGGGGAGTGTCTGGGCGAACGCTGGGTGTGTTTATGACATCAAACCAGGAACGACAAGCACTGAACTGATCGCAGATGCCGAGTAAGTCTGAAGCTACTCTAAAACTGCTAAGTAGTTTGTAATCGCAATATTGCGAATACATCGGTCGCAATTTTAAGAAGCTAAGATACACTCCCAGTAGGCGTAGGCTTAGCCTGAGCAACTCTGCTAAATTCGCCTTGCGAGCGATCAACTCGGAATGAGGGCCATAGATGGTGGGGGATTAAATCAGCTAATGTAAATATTACATTCTCTTCATATTTTAGTAATCCACTGACAGCACTTCCTCACCTAAGTTTCTATAATTGTATTTGCGCTTATGTATATAAAAAAGCACCTCAGGTTATAAGTATAGATATGGTAAGAAAAATAGCACTTTTGTGGCCGTGGCACCTGTAAAAAGATTAGTTATAAAAGAAAACAACAATGTGTTTACAGCTTTTTTTTGGAGCAATTCGGTGGTATGACATATCAGCTTCTCCGAAGGTTGTAAACCTAGATGTCCATACCTTCCAGTTGCTGCGGGATTCCTCAGCCTGAGTGTGGTAAATGGCTGTCCATGTCTTCAGATGTTCTAGCACCACACCACCACTGCATCCGGGGGAGCGTGGAAGTGTGGAAGCTGGAAGATGACATCACTTGGCAACTGCTGGGTCCACCGGAGTATGGTAATGTCCTCTTTATTACCACTTGTCCTCACCTACTCTTCGCTGTCATGATCCGGGTTATTAGCCCCCATTATTTACCTTCTAAGTGCCTTCTGAGACTGGCCTGGCGTTCCATGGCTGGGTTCTACCTGCGCTGTCTTTCTACCTGCGCTGTCTGCGGGCAGCGCGCTGAATATCTGTGTCTTAAGGTTCTCCTCTGTGATCACAGCAGCGCTGACATGGCAACATTATATTAAACATCCATCTGTTTAAAGTATGGCGTATCCTTCCCTCTGCGGCCTCCGCCGCCATTACTGCCGATTCTCACATGTAAAATACAAACAGACTTTCCCTCCAGTTTCAAACATGGGCACAGCCATGTTTTTTTTCATCACATGTTGGTTTCAGCCTATCTGCTGCAGTCTTGACTCTGTGTAATTATTCAGCCATTCCCTGCTCACCAGCTGGTATAAATATCCTGCTCCAGGGCTGGATAATCGTCAGTGCTTTGGTTGTCAATCCTGCATACATGTCTCTCCTGTTTGGTGAATTCTCAGCTTGACTTTCCAGGTATTCCAGCTCCTGTGATTCAGCTTCTCCAAGAGACCGGAACCAATTACCATCCTGCAGTGCAGCCTGACTCCTGCAGTGTTCCAGCTCTGCTTCCTTGCTTTCTACTGCGGTCCTGACATCGGCTTCCAGAAGAATGTGACACATAGATCCACGCTTCACACTGCTATTTTTTTATAGAAAAGGTGAGTCTGCTTCTGAAACCTAAATACTATTCACATAATGTTTTCTCTTACAGGACTCAGAACTGATAGATACCTGTGGGTAGTAATTTTGGGCTCAGCATTTACTGCTGCAGAATTCACATTTTCAATACTTTACATACATGCCTCAGTATGGTTGTCTCAAGACAATGAAGACCCATGCGCAAATAACAATACAAATTGTGTAGATATTTCAAAATTACAATGGATGCCCCTAAACCACACCTCTTTGATTAGTAAGAGGGAACTGCATAGTAAGTGTATCGGATTGAGGGGAGAGCAGTATGTTATTTTTTTAAACATGGTGGAGGTAATACTGAGGAGTGTACTGCCAAGTGCGAAAGAAGACATAAAAATGCAGAAAATATGTTAATGAAATTACATAATATAATAATACAAACTACAGTATGTAAACCATGATGGGTTCCCCACACTTTGTGGAAATAGCTCATCTCCATCACTATCCAGAGGTATGTTTTAAGGTCCAAGTGGATTACAATCTATAATCCAATATTGTACAAAAATTTTATTATACCTCGATGGCCTTTGATGCTGGAAAAGGGGAGGATAAGCATGCCAAGGCAACTTTCTTTATTCCCTACAACACCACTAGATTAAGCGCCTTTAATATCAAGAGGCAAGGAAATAAAACCAGGATGTGTATTGAATATTGTCAGAAACTAAATATCACTGCCCAATATTGTAATTACAGGCAAATCAACCACTGTCGCCCATCTTTACAGCGCAGAGCCTCCCAAGTTATGATTAAACTAACTATGGGAACCCTTTAATTTCCGCCCGCCTAATGTATATATAATGTGAGCATCCCAGGCCTATAAATGGTTACCCTTTGGCTCATTTAGTAACTGCACTTAAGCACAGATAACCACTGATACCCATGTATATTCCCATGATGGACTTAAAGCGCTAGTTTCCTCAAATCATCCTGTCAGGTTTGTATCTGTGTCTGTTCCCGGAGGGTGCACTAGTGGGTCACTGGTGGTGCGGTGGAGGAAACAAGGAGGTTGCAGTAATTTCAAGTACATGTGCGCAATGAGGTTTTATTTATCACACAGAGGTATGAACAGCAACTGGAGCAAATGGCAATACAGATGGTATTTTGCAAGGAAACTGACAGAGGCATTATAAGAGTCACAGGTAATGGGCTGGTATGGAAACCAGTGTGATTAGCAAACAACAATTATCGGCCTGGAAGCTGATGGCGAACATCGATGGCCAGCTTGGAAGCTGATGGTAAACAGCAAAAATATGCAGTAGGCAAGTAATGCATTTGATGTCAGTAAACACAGGCAATGAGAAACTCCAGTAAACGATCTGGAAACTAGATTCACACAGTCAGTAGATATATACAAAGGGGGTCATTCCGAGTTGTTCGCTCACTAGCTGCTTTTAGCAGCATTGCACATGCTAAGCCGCCGCACTCTGGGAGTGTATTTTAGCTTAGCAGAATTGCGAACGAAAGATTAGCAGTATTGCGAATAGAAATTTCTTAGCAGTTTCTGAGTAGCTCGAGACTTAATCACAGATTGTGATTAGCTCAGGCCGTTTCGTTTCTGGTTTGACGTCACACACACGCCCAGCGTTCGGCCAGCCACTCCCCCATTTCTCCAGACACTCCCGCGTTTTCCCTGACACGCCTGCGTTTTTCCGCACACTCCCAGAAAACGGCCAGTTTCCGCCCAGAAACACCCACTTCCTGTCAATAACACTCCGATCACTTCAACGATGAAAATTTTTTGTTCGGGCGTGAGTAAATCTACTAAGTTTTGTGCTAAAATACTTAGCGCATGCGCACTGCGTACCATGCGCATGGACATTTTTGCCTTAATCGCTCCGTTGCGAAAATCGACAACGAGCGAACAACTCGGAATGACCCCCAAAGTCCACAAAGCCAAGCAAGGCTATTGCAGGAGATATTTGGTAAATACAAACTGGTTGTTTTAAGTGCTGGATGCAACAGCACAGTGCTGAATGCAGAATAACAACACACAGGTGAGAATGGTAAGGAAGCACCTGGAGAGAGTATTGTGAAGATACGGATTCCCTGATCACTCAGGTAAACAGTTTAGTAAAGTGGCAACTGTCCTTTATAGTAAATATACACAAACAGTACACAATAACATTATTAATTACAAGCCAGGATGGTATCTTACTTACTAAGTCCCCACAGTAGTATAGGGTTACAGTCTCCTGATGTCACATGCCAGCAGTAGTTCTGTGTCCATAATGCATCCAGGCACAATCCTTACTCAGCACACGGGAAGCACTATCCTACCAGTAGCTTTCAGAAGCAATCCACCTCATTCCTCTCAGGTCAAAAACTCCACTCTCTCTGTCCCAATAGCCCCTGTTTGTTATCCTCAAACCTTTGTCTGTCCTACCATAAAGCGACACCTTCTGGTTCTGTATTGGGTGGGTTGCATTAAAGGGGCTGACTACAGAACACTTTCAGATAGACCTACTTTCACATGTCCAGGCATGTCCTTTAGGCAACAATAGATAGTAACTAAATTAACCTTATTTAATTAATCTGATTGTGTAGCCTGGAATCCATTGTGTGGGGAAGAATGGGGGGGGGGGGGGGGTGTATGGACTGACATCTGAGACTGTCTGTATCTCCAACAGCAAACAAACAGGATATCAGAGCAGTCACATGGGGGAACATTATTTTACAAACTATAACACAATAAACAATACATTTATATATATATATATATATATATATATATATACATCTTCATATGCATTCTGTACAAAACATCAGGCTAGACATATTATTCCCTGATAAACACAAACACATACCTGTATAACAGAGGGGTAATGTTTCACAATAATATGTGATGTCCATTTATACAGTTCTATTGGGAATCCAGGCAGCATGCTGTATAGGTGATAACACAGTTCTGTCCTGTCTCTTTACACTTACGCACTGAATCCAGAAACAGGCTGGCAAAAAATACTCCTCATGAGCCAGCTATCGCTGCGTCCATTACGAACCTCCCCTACTTTTTCCAGCCGCTGTGATTCAGTGACAAGAGTAACCCATTTGGGATAGGCAGACATCACATCTGGACCGCCTGGGTCAAACAAGTGTGGGCTTACGTTTCCATCTGGTGGTGGAGGGTCTCGGCTCAGCAGTTCCCAGTTTTTAAGACCCCCTCCAGTATCCCAGGCACTGGGTTTAAACAGCAGGATTGATGGTGGGTATCCCCTATCATCAGAGGTGCTTCCCTCACCACCCTCCTTTTTGGATGACAACACTCCCTTTATCTTGGGTGCATCAGAGAGGAGAGTGATGTGCATCAAGAAGATCTGGTCTCTGGGGTCCTCACTCTCCCTCCCCAACACTATATTCCCTGGGAACTCCACCTCCATCACCTCTGGTGCATCTGGACAGTGGCTTTCCTCCCTCTCCCCCATTTTGAGTGACAATACTCCCTTTACTTCTGAGATATCACAGGGTAGCACATTCTGCATCACCAGGCTTGCACCAGGAAACCTGGCAGGGATAGTCAGTGGCTGGGGCCCTTCTTCAGCCCTTAACCACTGGGCTGAATTTTGCTGCAGGGGAGCAGTGAGTATCTGTAATTATTATCCATGTGCTCCCCCCTCAAAAGCCTCTACCCCATCCCTTGGATCTGAAATGTCTTCTACACCCTCAAATGATAATTGCTGGGCCTCCACTAGCATAGTAAACTGAACAGATGGTTCAGGTGCCACTGGCAGACTAGACCTCATCTGCAGCGGTGAGTCCTCGGCCCTTATCAGCTTCTTGGTATCCTTGACACCAGCATCTTCTTGGTACTGGCATTCACTCACCAGTTCCTCATCTTCCATCTCTGAAAATGGAAAGCCTGGAAGCTGCACTTCTCCCAGGTCTATTGCTGTATCAAGCAGATCATGACTCTGGGTCTTGTCCTCTGTGTGTGGTGCATTTAGCCCTCCCACCACAGGCACCTTAGCTGACTGGTTAGTCCTTTCTAAAGGAATGCTATAACTCAGGTGTTCCTGATATATTCCTTGCATAGGGTAGCACAGGGTAGCATTCACTGCACTTACCCGCACTGTATGGTCGTGACTCCATGTACGCCTTTCTGGGGATAACTGCCTCCTAGAGTGATCCAACACACCTTGCTCCCTGGTTTGTTCACGCCACCTTAGAGTGGATTCCATCAGCTGACTGCTCGAGCTCTCCATCCTCTGGTCCAGTCTCTGACTTGGCAAATCTCCTCCATGCAAAACTTCAGACACCAGGTTGCGTTGCTGGCCCATTTCCTGGGGCACATCCTGATAGGACAGGGGAGTCTGTAGAGTATTGGACACTGTAGGACTGTTGTCTGGTAATCCCAGCATCTCCTTTATTACCCGCATCCGATCCTCGGGTGTCGCGCCATCTCCCAGCGCTTCTAGATGGGCCTGTAGTACCTCCGGTGTCCTATCAAATGTTTCTCCAACCTTCCCCTCTCCAAGGGCTTTCAGATGGGGTTGTACTAACCCTTAGGATCCCACCTCCGATCCTCCGCTCTCCCTGCGGTAACTGACATCGAATGTCCCGGCTGAAGGTCTCAACCATTCCGTCACTTGTTCCTCGTCGTCCGACTCCTCAGAGTCCTCCTCCTCATCACAAGGGTGTTCTTGATCCCATTCGCAATTAGGAATTCCTTTGCATCTGTTGCGGTCACCATAATACCGCGCGCTCGACAGACCATATGCAGGAATCTCTTGTTGAGGTTTTTGTACACCTCTGTTTCTGCCTCCATACTGCTGACTTTCCAAACGTACCAACAACTTTTCAGCAAGATACCTGGCTACTGTGTGCCAAACTGTTTACAAGGCTCTTAGGTGCCCTCCTCCGACTCCTCTCGCAGCCTTACCCAGGGTAAACCAGGACTGAGTGATCCCACTGATGCCACCAATTGTGAGGAAACGGATTCTCTGATCACTCAGGTAAACAGTTTAGTAAAGTGGCAACTGCCCTTTATAGTAAATATACACACACAGTACACAATAACATTATTAATTACATGCCAGGATGGTATCTTACTTACTAAGTCCCCACAGTAGTATAGGGTTACAGTCTCCTGATGTCACATACCAGCAGTAGTTCTGTGTCCATAATGCATCCAGGCACAATCCTTACTCAGCACACGGGAAGCACTACCCTACCAGTAGCTTTCAGAAGCAATCCACCTCATTCCTCTAAGGTCAAAAACTCCACTCTCTCTGTCCCAATAGCCCCTGTTTGTTATCCTCAAACCTTTGTCTGTCCTACCATAAAGCGACACCTTCTGGCTCTGTATTGGGTGGGTTGCATTAAAGGGGCTGACTACAGAACACTTTCAGATAGACCTACTTTCACATGTCCAGGCATGTCCTCTAGGCCACAATAGATGTTAACTAAACTAACCTTATTTAATTAATCTGATTGTGTAGCCTGGAATCCATTGTGTGGGAAAGAATGTGGGGGGTGTATGGACTGACATCTGAGACTGGCTGTATCTCCAACAGCAAACAAACAGGATATCAGAGCAGTCACATGGGGGAACATTATTTTACAAACTATAACACAATAAACAATATATTTATATATATATATATATATATATATATACATCTTCATTTGCATTCTGTACAAAACATCAGGCTAGACATATTATTCCCAAACACATATAACAGAGGGATAATGTTTCACAATAATATGTGATGTCCATTTATACAGTTCTATTGGGAATCCAGGCAGCATGCTGTATAGATGATAACACAGTTCTGTCCTGTCTCTTTACACTTATGCACTGAATCCAGAAACAGGCTGGCAAAAAGTACTCCTCATGAGCCAGCTGGGGCTGCGTCCGTTACCAGTATTTTACTGCATGTAGAATTGGTAGCAGACTATGGAAGGATTTGTAGCAGAGCAGGATGGCTAGTGGCTGTAGTTCCACTGAGAAATTGGAGTTAGGAAATCACTAGAGACTGGAGATTGGAGCCAGCAGACGCTGTGGACTGGATGTGATGCATTGTTCAAGGGGACGAGACTGAGACAATGTTCTGGATTTATATCCCCTGGTCAGCAGGTATTGGATGCTTGAATCATGTTTGCAGACATAGCACAGGATTGAGTGTTACAGGTCAGCTGACCGCAAGTGTCATGGCGGTGCTCATGCTGTACAGATGGTGGACACACCACAGGGCCCACGCCGGATGGACTTCATGGGTACACAGTGACAATGAGTACTGTGCTCCATGGCCAGGGAACTCATGCAGTTACAAGCTGGTGCCGTGACCTCTGGAGGCCTGCACACCAGCGCACTGGTAAGTTAAATACTACTGAATGCTAACTCCTGACACATCCATACCAACCCCGTAAACACAAAAGTAGAATTGAAAGTGTAAATACTGGCTCCCCCTACAAAACAAATATTTGGTACTGATATTGGGACAATGGTGGGAGTAGCCACTGGCAATGTAATTACTTTGGGGACAGCAGGTACAGCATTCAATAATAGGAAGTGTCTGTTAGACAATATTACTGGCATATATGATGACACTTTTAGATATGTGGGACTTGAATTAAAAATGCAATGAAAAGAAATCATGCAACATGAAACGAGATTTATGGTAAGAACTTACATTTATTAAATCTCTTTCTGCGAGGTACACTGGGATCCACAAGGATAGACATTGGGGTGTAGAGTAGGATCTTAATCCGAGGCACCAACAGGCTCAAAGCTTTGACTGTTCCCAGAATGCACAGCGCCGCCTCCTCTAGAAAACCGCCTCCCTGCACAGGAGCTTAGTTTTTAGTTAACCAGCCCAATGCAGTAGCAGGAAAAGAGACAACAACGGTTAGAAGCCACATACACCACACTCTCATGACAGGAGAAATGTCAGCGGCTAATGCCATACCAACTCAAAGAAGCTAAGTGCGTCAGGGTGGGCGCCTTGTGGAGCCCAGTGTATCTCGCAGAAAGAGATTTAACAAAGGTAAGTTCTTACCATAAATCTCATTTTCAGCTGCGGGGTACACTGGGCTCCACAAGGATAGACATTGGGGATGTCCTAAAGCAGTTCCTTATGGTAGGGGACGCACTGTAGCGGGCACAAGAACCCGGCGTCCACAGAAAGCATCCTGGGAAGCGGCATTATCGAAGTCATAGAACCTTATGAATGTGTTCACTGAGGACCACGTAGTCGCCTTACACAATTGTTCAAGGGTCGCACCACGGTGGGCCGCCCAAGAAGGTCCAACAGACCGAGTAGAATGGGCAGTAATGTGAGAAGGAGCCGACCGACCACCCTCACATAAGCATGTGCAATCACCATTCTAATCCAACTGGCCAAGTCTGCTTGTGAGCAGGCCAACCCCGTTTGTGAAATCCAAACAGTACAAAGAGAGAATCAGATTTCCTAATGGAAGCAGTTCTCTTCACATAGATACGGAGAGCCCGTACCACATCCAAAGACCGCTCTTTGGAAGACAGATCAGGAGAAACAAGTGCCGGAACTACAATCTCCTGGTAAAGGTGGAACAAGGAAACCACCTTAGGTAAATATCCGGGATGAGTCCTAAGAACCGCCCGGTCACGGTGAAATATCAGAAATGGGGAACTACAGGACAAGGCACCCAAATCCGACACTCTTCTAGCTGAAGCAATAGCCAGCAGAAACACCACCATAAGGGAAAGCCACTAAAGTTCAGCTGAACCAAGAGGTTCAAACGGAGACTCTTGTAACGCCTCCAAAACCACCGACAAGTCCCAAGGAGCCACAGGCGGGACATACGGAGGTTGGATACCAAACACACCCTGATTAAAGGTATGCACATCAGGTAAGGTCGAAATTTTTCTCTGAAACCACACCGATAAGGCAGAAATATGAACCTTGAGGGAGGCCAGATGCAGGCCTAAGTCCAGGCCCTGCTGAAGAAAAGACAACAACTTGGCTGTACTAAACTTGGAAGCGTCATAATCGTTAGATGCGCACCAAACAAAGTAAGAATGCCAGACCCTATAGTAAATCCGAGCAGAAGCCGGTTTCCGGTCCCACAACATAGTTTGAATGACCACCTCAGAAAACCCTTTAGCCCTTAAGATGGAAGCTTCAAGAGCCACGCCGTCATAGACAGCCGGGGCCCTGAAGGAGGAGGTCTGGGCATTGTGGAAGTAGAATTGGATGCTCTGATGATAGGCCTTGCAGGTCTGAGAACCAGTGCCGTCTGGGACACACTGGAGCTATGAGAAGCAGATTTCCTTTTTCTTGCTTGAACTTCCGAATTACCCTGGGCAGGAGTGACACCGGAGGGAACACGTACGGCAGCCAAAACCTCCATGGCACCGCTAGCACATTCACGAATGCTGCTTGAGGATCCCTTGTCCTTGCTCCGAAGACCGGAACCTTGTGATTGTGTCGAGACGCCATCAGATCTACGTCTGGAAGACCCCACTTTTCCGCTAGGAGATGAAACACTTCGAATGGAGGCCCCACTCGCCGGCATGTACGTCCTGATGACTGAGAAAGTCCGCTTCTCAATTCAGGACTCCCGGAATGAAGATTGCCGATATGGCCGGTAGATGGCGTTCCGCCCAATGTAGAATCCGTGAGACTTCCTTCATTTCCAGATGGCTTTGAGTGCCGCCTTGATGATTTATGTAAGCCACTGTGGTGGCGTTGTCCGACTGCACTTGAACAGGACGGTTCTGAATTAAATGCTTGGCTAGGTTCAATGCATTGAAGACCACCCGCAATTCCAGAATGTTGATCGAGAGGAGGGACTCCTACTTGGTCCACCGCCCCTGAAGGGAGTGTTGCTCCAGCACCATGCCCCAACCTCTTAGACTGGCATCTGTCGTCAACAGGACCCAGTTGGATATCCAGAAGGGACGGCCCCTGCACAATTGTTGGTCCTGGAGACACCAGAGCAGCGACAGATGGACCTCCGGAGTCAATGAGATCATTTGAGACCAGATCCGGTGAGGAAGGCCATCCCACTTGGCTAGAATCAGCCTCTGGAGGGGGCGAGAATGGAATTGAGCATACTCCACCATGTCGAATGCTGATACCATGATGCCCAGCACCTGCATCGCTGAATGTATTGACACTTGCGGACTAGAAAGGAAGCAACGAATCCTGTCCTGAAGCTTCAGGACTTTCTCCTGACACAACAACCACCTCTGGTTGTGAGTGTCCAATAGCGCTCCAAGATGCACCATGCTCTGAGCAGGGATAAGGGAGGATTTCTACCAGTTGACGAGCCACCCATGGGCTTGTAGCAACCGGAACGTCATATCTAGATGATGAAGGAGAAGTTCTGGGGAATTTGGCAGGATTAACAAGTCGTCCAGATACGGCAGTATCCTGACCCCTTGACGGCGGAGTACCACCGTCGTCACTGCCATGACTTTGGTGAAGACTCGCAGAGCCATTGTTAAACCAAAAGGTAACGCCCAAAACTGGTCTTGGAGGTTGCCAATAGCAAACCTCAGGTATTGCTGATGTGACGCTGCTATAGGAATATGCAGGTAAGCATCCTGTATGTCCAGGGAGACCATGTAGTCCCCAGGTTCCAAGGCCAGAACTATAGAGCGAAGGGTTTCCATACGGAACTTGGAAACCTTCACAAACCTGTTCAATGCCTTGAGGTTGAGAATGGGCTTGGAGGACCAATTCGGTTTCGGGACTAGAAACAGCGGAGAATAGTACCCCCAGCACCTCTGCTCAAGAGGCACCTGTACTACGACTCCTGTATCCAGGAGGGTCTGTACCACCGAATGCAGAGTGTTTGCCTTTGTCTGGTGCAATGGGACGTCTGTCTGGCAAAATCGATGAGGGGATCGGTTTTTGAAGGCTATGGCGTAACCTCGAGTGACGACTTCCCGTACCCAGGCATCTGAAGTGGTCTTCAACCATTCCTGGGTATACCCTAGAAGCCGGGCCCCCACCCTGGGATCCCCTAGGGGGAGGCCCGCCCCATCATGTGGCAGGCTTATCGGCCTTGGAAGCTGGCTGACGGGCTGCCCAGGCTCTTTTGGGCTTCGGCTTACCAGGTTTGGAAGTGCGGGACTGCTTGTTGTACGCCTGACCTTTTGCTTTACCTGAAGGACGAAAGGGGCAAAAGGAAGTACCTTTAGCCTTTGACACAGTAGGAGCGGTACTTGGCAGACAGGCAGGTTTGGCAGTAGCCAAGTCAGCTACTATCTTAAGTCCTCCACAAACAGAATATCTCCCTTGAAAGGTAGTACCTCCAGGGTTTTTCTAGAGTCCAGATCCACAAACCAGGATCACAGCAGCAATATCCGGCGAGCCAGGACTGACGTAGTAGAGGCCTTGGCTGCTATGATACCAGCATCAGAAGCTGCCTCTTTAATATAGCGAGAAGCTGTGACAATATATGACAAGCATTGTCTAGCATGGTCAGAAGAGATTTCAGCTTCTAGCTCCAAGGTCCATGCTTCAATAGCCTCTGCAGCCCATGTTGCTGCAATATTGGCCATTTGTGCAGCACCTGTGAGGGTGTAAATTACTTTCAGACAACCCTTCACATTTTTATCCGTAGGCTCCTTTAGCGACGTAACAGTAGTGACAGGTAGAGCTGAGGAAACGACCATCCTAGCCACATGTGAGTCTACTGGAGGAGGCGTTTTCCAATTCCTAGACATCCCCTCTGGTGCAAGGGGATAGCGAACCAGCATCTTCTTTTGAGGCACAAACTTCGTACCTGGGTTTTCCCAGGGTTCCTGACGTATATCCACTAGGTGGTCAGAGTGAGGTAAAACTTGTTTAACCACCTTCTGACGCTTGAACCTATCTGGTTTCTTAGGAGGGATGGATGGCTCGGGATCATCCGTTATCTGTAGAACTAACTTATAGCCTCCAAAAGATCTGGAACATCCACATGTGAACTACCCTCCCCATCAGCCGTATCTGAGTCAGAACCTGTGGGGTCAGTGTAAGTGCCGTCTTCATCAGACGAAGTGTCAGTGACAACAGTGGATTGTGAGGAGACAAGCGCTCACTTAGAGGACCCCTTGGACTTAGGCGAGCGATGGTCAGACTTTTTAGTAGTCAGGGACTGGTTCAACTTCTTCAATTGGGCAGATAAATCGTCTGCCCACGGCGGGTTAGCTGCAGGGACCACATACGGTTGTACCGGCATAGGCGGTCCCATAGGGGGTGTCAGTTTATTAACTAGCGTATGTAGAAGCGTGGAAAAAGCGGCCCACGGTGGGTCATTATGTACCTCCGTTGCCACAGTCCCACTGGGGGGCAAGGAGCCCCCAGAACCAGAGCCCACAGCTGCTATATTCTCCTCATAGGGATCTGTGGCTTCAGCATCACCGGCAGTGTGTTCAGCCCCAGAACCGTTACCCTCAGAAGCAGACATGATATAACTTGCAGTATCAGGTAACACAGTACAATTGGCAGCAGCACAATACCTCTTACCCAAACCCCTGCGCAGTGTAGTCAGCACTAGCAGAGATAAAGGAGAGATATGGTGACTAAAATCACAGAGAAAAATATGTATTAAAGTATATTTTTGTGAAAATCCTATATCAGTATAAAACCTGACGCACCAAGCCCCCTCAGGTTATAGAATATAGAGATAGCAAGTTGAGTAAAAGACACGAAATGGACACCACTCAGCTATCTAATGCACACAGATAGTCACAGTTTGTACAATGCAGAGGTTATTACTAACAATAATACTGCACTGGACTAGCTTATATATATAGCTATATAGTCAATAGATATAACACTACACAGTAAGAACTGGATGTATATCACAGGGTAATTGTACTAGAAAACCCTGACTAAATGCACTCTTTCTTAACTAGCACTGTCTAATTGACATGTAGAATACTTAAGTGTCATGTAAAGTCACAGCACTGACAACCAGGCGGCTTTACACAGGAGGATTTGCTCAAGCAGTCCCAGGAACAGTGAAGCTGAGAGATAATGGCACCCAGACACTGACAGGGTGTGAGGGAGAGACAGATATGCAGCTCCAGGGTGGGAACATTTGTGGGAAATGGCGCCCTGGGGCTGGGGGAGGGGCTTCAGGTCTAAGCCTTATCCCCCTGCTGGCAAAACCACCGGGTACTGTGGGCTACTGAAAATGGTTTATAGAGAGAAAACATGACCTGCACCCATGCCCTGGTGATCTAGTGGGATTGCCTGTACTGCAACAGTGTCCACCGACAGCGCGCGCGGCCCGCCTTCCACTGACCACGCCGGTTCGCGATAAAGACCAGGTCAAGCAAGCAGGACCCAATTACTACCTCCCGAAGCGCGGCCACGTGATCCCGGAGAGCCCTCATCGTGTGTGCCTGACGTGAAGTAAACCGGAGCCTCCTGCTGTAGTTAGCCGGCAACCAGGGCTCGGGAGTGTACAGCGCCGCTGGGGAGAGCTTGAGCTGCAGCAGTGAATGTCTTCTGACATTTACGACCGCTGCTGCCCTTGAAGTCTTCACTTTTTTCTTCAAAAAAAAGCTCTTCTTAGGGCTGCCTGGAGCAGCCCCTCTGTTATGTGCCTGCTTACTGCAGCACCAACTACAAAACTGAGCTCCTGTGCAGGGAGGCGGGGTTATAGAGGAGGCGGCGCTGTGCATTCTGGGAACAGTCAAAGCTTTGAGCCTGTTCGTGCCTCGGATCAAGATCCTACTATACACACCAATGTCTATCCTTGTGGAGCCCAGTGTACCCCGCAGCAGAAAGTAATCGTAGACTTTTTACATGCATAGTCAGGAGTATATTGACTAACCCTTTTTGTCTACTCAGTTTTCCAATGTTGCACTTATTACATTAATGAGACAGTCAGAGGAAGTGATAACACAACATACTGTATGAATGAAATAAAAATCTTAAAGAAACATTTGCCACAGAACATATTATTGATTATAGAGATGTGCACCGGAAATTTTTCGGGTTTTGTGTTTTGGTTTTGGGTTTGGTTCCGTGGCCGTGTTTTGGGTTCGAACGCGTTTTGGCAAAACCTCACCAAATTTTTTTTGTCGGATTCGGGTGTGTTTTGGATTCGGGTGTTTTTTTCAAAAAACCCTAAAAAACAGCTTAAATCATAGAATTTGGGGGTCATTTTGATCCCAAAGTATTATTAACCTCAATAACCATAATTTCCACTCATTTTCAGTCTATTCTGAACACCTCACACCTCACAATATTATTTTTAGTCCTAAAATTTGCACCGAGGTCGCTGGATGACTAAGCTCAGCGACCCAAGTGGCCGACACAAACACCGGGCCCATCTAGGAGTGGCACTGCAGTGTCACGCAGGATGGCCCTTCCAAAAAACACTCCCCAAACAGCACATGACGCAAAGAAAAAAAGAGGTGCAATGAGGTAGCTGTGTGAGTAAGCTAAGCGACCCTAGTGGCCGACACAAACACCTGGCACATCTAGGAGTGGCACTGCAGTGTCACGCAGGATGGCCCTTCCAAAAAACACTCCCCAAACAGCACATGACGCAAAGAAAAATGAAAGAATAAAGAGGTGCAAGATGGAATTGTCCTTGGGCCCTCCCACCCACCCTTATGTTGTATAAACAGGACATGCACACTTTAACCAACTCATCATTTCAGTGACAGGGTCTGCCACACGACTGTGAATGAAATGACGGGTTGATTTGGACCCCCACCAAAAAAGAAGCAATTAATCTCTCCTTGCACAAACTGACTCTACAGAGGCAAGATGCCCACCTCATCATCATCCTCCGATTCATCACCGTGTACATCCCCCTCCTCACAGATTATCAATTCGTCCCCACTGGAATCCACCATCACAGCTCCCTGTGTACTTTGTGGAGGCAATTGCTGCTGGTGAATGTCTCCATGGAGGAATTGATTATAATTCATTTTAATGAACATCATCTTCTCCACATTTTCTGGATGTAACCTCGTACGCCGATTGCTGACAAGGTGAGCGGCGGCACTAAACACTCTTTCGGAGTACACACTTGTGGGAGGGCAACTTAGGTAGAATAAAGCCAGTTTGTGCAAGGGCCTCCAAATTGCCTCTTTTTCCTGCCAGTATACGTACGGACTGTCTGACGTGCCTACTTGGATGCGGTCACTCATATAATCCTCCACCATTCTTTCAATGGGGAGAGAATCATATGCAGTGACAGTAGACAACATATCCGTAATCGTTGGCAGGTCCTTCAGTCCGGACCAGATGTCAGCATCAGCAGTCGCTCCAGACTGCCCTGCATCACCACCAGCGGGTGGGCTCGGAATTCTGAGCCTTTTCCTCGCACCCCCAGGTGCGGGAGAATGTGAAGGAGGAGATGTTGACAGGTCGCGTTCCGCTTGACTTGACAATTTTCTCACCAGCAGTTCTTTGAACCCCTGCAGACTTGTGTCTGCCGGAAAGAGAGATCCAAGGTAGGTTTTAAATCTAGGATCGAGCACGGTGGCCAAAATGTAGTGCTCTGATTTCAACAGATTGACCACCCGTGAATCCTTGTTAAGCGAATTAAGGGCTCCATCCACAAGTCCCACATGCCTAGCGGAATCGCTCTGTTTTAGCTCCTCCTTCAATGTCTCCAGCTTCTTCTGCAAAAGCCTGATGAGGGGAATGACCTGACTCAGGCTGGCAGTGTCTGAACTGACTTCACGTGTGGCAAGTTCAAAAGGTTGCAGAACCTTGCACAACGTTGAAATCATTCTCCACTGCGCTTGAGACAGGTGCATTCCACCTCCTATATCGTGCTCAGTTGTATAGGCTTGAATGGCCTTTTGCTGCTCCTCCAACCTCTGAAGCATATAGAGGGTTGAATTCCACCTCGTTACCACTTCTTGCTTCAGATGATGGCAGGGCAGGTTCAGACGTTTTTGGTGTTGCTCCAGTCTTCTGTACGTGGTGCCTGTACGCCGAAAGTGTCCCGCATTTCTTCTGGCCACCGACAGCATCTTTTGCACGCCCCTCTCGTTTTTTAAATAATTCTGCACCACCAAATTCAAGGTATGTGCAAAACATGGGACATGCTGGAATTTGCCCATATTTAATGCACACACAATATTGCTGGCGTTGTCCGATGCCACAAATCCACAGGAGAGTCCAATTGGGGTAAGCCATTCTGCGATGATCTTCCTCAGTTGCCGTAAGAGGTTTTTAGCTGTGTGCGTATTCTGGAAAGCGGTGATACAAAGCATAGCCTGCCTAGGAAAGAGTTGGCGTTTGCGAGATGCTGCTACTGGTGCCGCCGCTGCTGTTCTTGCGGCGGGAGTCAATACATCTACCCAGTGGGCTGTCACAGTCATATAGTCCTGAGTCTGCCCTGCTCCACTTGTCCACATGTCCGTGGTTAAGTGGACATTGGGTACAACTGCATTTTTTAGGACACTGGTGAGTCTTTTTCTGAGGTCTGTGTACATTTTCGGTATCGCCTGCCTAGAGAAATGGAACCTAGATGGTATTTGGTACCGGGGACACAGTACCTCAATCAAGTCTATAGTTGGCTCTGCAGTAATGATGGATACCGGAACCACATTTCTCACCGCCCAGGATGCCAAGGCCTCAGTTATCCGCTTTGCAGCAGGATGACTGCTGTGATATTTCATCTTCCTCGCAAAGGACTGTTGGACAGTCAATTGCTTGGTGGAAGTAGTAAAAGTCATCTTACGACTTCCCCTCTGGGATGACCATCGACTCCCAGCAGCAACAACAGCAGCGCCAGCAGCAGTAGGCGTTACACGCAAGGATGCATCGGAGGAATCCCAGGCAGGAGAGGACTCGTCAGAATTGCCAGTGACATGGCCTGCAGGACTATTGGCATTCCTGGGGAAGGAGGAAATTGACACTGAGGGAGTTGGTGGGGTGGTTTGCGTGAGCTTGGTTACAAGAGGAAGGGATTTACTGGTCAGTGGACTGCTTCCGCTGTCGCCCAAAGTTTTTGAACTTGTCACTAACTTATGATGAATGCGCTGCAGGTGACGTATAAGGGAGGATGTTCCGAGGTGGTTAACGTCCTTACCCCTACTTATTACAGCTTGATAAAGGCAACACACGGCTTGACAAATGTTGTCCGCATTTCTGTTGAAATACTTCCACACCGAAGAGCTGATTTTTTTGGTATTTTCACCAGGCATGTCAATGGCCATATTCCTCCCACGGACAACAGGTGTCTCCCCGGGTGCCTGACTTAAACAAACCACCTCACCATCAGAATACTCCTTGTCAATTTCCTCCCCAGCGCCAGCAACACCCATATCCTCCTCATCCTGGTGTACTTCAACACTGACATCTTCAATCTGACTATCAGGAACTGGACTGCGGGTGCTCCTTCCAGCACTAGCAGGGGGCATGCAAATGGTGGAAGGCGCATGCTCTTCACGTCCAGTGTTTGGAAGGTCAGGCATCGCAACCGACACAATTGGACTCTCCTTGTGGATTTGTGATTTCGAAGAACGCACAGTTCTTTGCTGTGCTTTTGCCAGCTTAAGTCTTTTCATTTTTCTAGCGAGAGGCTGAGTGCTTCCATCCTCATGTGAAGCTGAACCACTAGCCATGAACATAGGCCAGGGCCTCAGCCGTTCCTTGCCACTCCGTGTGGTAAATGGCATATTGGCAATTTTACGCTTCTCCTCCGACGATTTTATTTTAGATTTTTGAGTCCTTTTTTTACTGATATTTTGTGTTTTGGATGTTGCATGCTCTGTACTATGACATTGGGCATCGGCCTTGGCAGACGACGTTGATGGAATTTCATCGTCTCGGCCATGACTAGTGGCAGCAGCTTCAGCACGAGGTGGAAGTAGACTCCTAAACTACTAGTATGAAGAAGATTGAAAAAAAAACCCCACCACAGGTAGGTATACAATTATGGACGAGCACTGACGACACAGAGGTAGCTACAGCCGTGGACTACCGTACTGCGTCTGCTAGTATAGAGATGATAATGATATAAAAAATATATATATATCACTACTGCAGGTATATATATAATATAATGACGGACCTGCTGGACACTGTCAGCAGACTCCTAAACTACTAGTATGAAGAAGATAGAAAAAAAAAACCCACCACAGGTAGGTATACAATTATGGACGAGCACTGACGACACAGATGTAGCTACAGCCGTGGACTACCGTACTGCGTCTGCTAGTATAGAGATGATAATGATATAAAAAATATATATATATATCACTACTGCAGGTATATATATAATATAATGACGGACCTGCTGTACACTGTCAGCAGACTCCTAAACTACTAGTATGAAGAAGATAGAAAAAAAAACCCCACCACAGGTAGGTATACAATTATGGACGAGCACTGACGACACAGAGGTAGCCACAGCCGTGGACTACCGTACTGCGTCTGCTAATATAGAGATGATAAAGATGATAGAGATGAACAAAAAAAATATAACACTACTGCAGGTAAATATTTATATAATATAATGAATGACGGACCTGCTGGACACTGTCAGCAGAATGCGTTTATAGAATAAAAAAAAAAAACACCACAGGAGTGTTTAACTTTTTCAGGCAGACAATATACTGGTGGTCACTGGTCAGTCACACTGGCAGCAAAAGTGTGCACTGTACTTCTGCTATAACTGCACCCCAGTCTCCCCCACAATTCAGCTGTGTGAGCAGTGAGCACTCAGCACAGTCAGATATACATAGATATATCATGCAGCACACTGAGGCTGAGCACAGATATGGTATGGAGCGTTTTTTTCAGGCAGAGAACGGATTAAAAAAAACTAGCAAAACTCTGCACTGACTGTACTCCTCCTAACAGCTCTCCCCAATCCTCCCCACAATAAGCTAAGCAGCAATCAGATCAACTAACTACTAACAGTAACTATAAACGGAGAGGACGCCAGCCACGTCCTCTCCCTATCAATCTTAATGCACGTGTGAAAATGGCGGCGACGCGCGGCTCCTTATATAGAATCCGAGTCTCGTGATAGAATACGAGCCTCGCGAGAATCCGACAGCGGGATGATGACGTTCGGGCGCGCTCGGGTTAGCCGAGCAAGGCGGGAAGATCCGAGTCTGCCTCGGACCCATGTAAAAAGGCTGAAGTTCGGGGGGGTTCGGATTCCGAGGAACCGAACCCGCTCATCTCTAATTGATTATAGCAAAAGGATTTGTTCTTTTAATAATAACTTACACAGTTGTAAAGGTGTAAATATGGTTGGTAAAAAGGTTACTTAGGCCCAACCACTATTATGATTGCTGGAACATATGATCAGTTTGGCAACACCCCCACCTACTACCAGACTATGTACCCACAGCTTGAACCAGACATGTGTTCCATTTACAGTGAAGAGCTGACTCCTGGTGAACAAAGAATGTGCAAGAATTGCAAAGCAATTTTTGTTTACTTAAACATTAATTAGTAGGATAATTAGTTTGGAGAGCACATACTTGTCTTTCAATAGGGAGTGGGTAGCCTATTAAGAGCTAAGGGGCCCCATATGTATATAGGGGGTCATTCCGAGTTGTTCGCTCGCAAGCTGCTTTTAGCAGCTTTGCAAATGCTAAGCCGCCGCCTACTGGGAGTGAATCTTAGCTTATCAAAATTGCGAACGAAAGATTAGCAGAATTGCGAATAGACACTTCTTAGCAGTTTCTGAGTAGCTCCAAACTTACTCGGCATCTGCGATCAGTTCAGTGCTTGTCGTTCCTGGTTTGACGTCACAAACACACCCAGCGTTCGCCGAGACACTCCTCTGTTTCTTCAGCCACTCCCGCGTTTTACCCAGAAACGGTAGCGTTTTTTCACACACTCCCATAAAACGGCCAGTTTCCGCCCAGAAACACCCACTTCCTGTCAATCACATTACGATCACCAGAACGAAGGAAAAAACTCGTAATGCCGAGAGTAAAATTCATAACTGCAAAGCAAATTTACTTGGCGCAGTCGCAGTGCGGACATTGCGCATGCGCAGTTGCGACTAATCGCTCCGTTGCGAGAAAAAAATAACGAGCGAACAACTCGGAATGACCCCCATAATTTGCAGAAGTTTGTATACAGTATGTAAGAGCACCTGTTGATACAACGCAAGACTGTGATCTCAGGCAGACAAAAGGTAATAGGCTATGTACTTAATAAAAAGATGGGAAATGAGAAATGTGATTTTATAGTCAGCAGCCATGTTGTTCTTCAGTCACCATTTTACTACTAGCTTAAGCTTATTCATTAGCAGAAACTTACAAGTAGCCTAGGAGCTTTACCATGAAACTCTAAGAGGAACTTTTTGGCAAGAAACTGTAAGAGGAATTCACCCATGTAATGTGCTACAAATATGGAACCACTTTACAAGTAAATCAGAAAATATTGAAACCACAGAGTTATCCCATGTCTATCCTATGTTCATTCTCACTAGCTGGTACTAAGCTCAGACCAGGGGTCCTGACACACATAAGAGCTCACCTAGCCATCAACCAACTGAGGGTCCACATTTAGATCCTACACCATATATTCATACATAGAGAAAGTTGTCCCCATCATGGATGCCTATGCCTCTGCATCACCAGCATTTGCATCTGGTTTACTTCAAGTCATCATTCCTGAGTACTTGTACCTGCCTCTTATTAGTTGTATATATGCTTTCTTGATGTTCTGCATAAGCTGCATTTGCATAAATACACCGTACAAAATAGTGCCAGAACTCAGGGTTTACTTATTGGGCCCGGTGAAGTTGGTGACCACACCCTTGTGTCTGTATTAGCAGCATGCTCTGGGCTGGAGTGGGAACACAGCTCTCTTATGGAGGGTCAAGTAAAGGTTCCTGGCAGTTTTGATGCAGATGGTCAGAAACCCAACAATGGCATCCCAAATATCAGAATCCCAACACTTTTTAGAAGGTATGCTAACACTAACCCTTACTTTTCCCCCAACCACAGACATCACCTTCGTAGCCTAGTCCTAACCCTCCCATCTCACAGCCTAAAACTACCACCCCCCCCCTCTCGTAGCATAACTCTCCCCATTCTCCACCTAGTGACTAAAATGAACACAACTGCCCTCACAGCCTAACTGTAACCTTCCCCGGCATACTTACTGTACATATGGGATTATGACTGCTGAGATTCCGGCATCAGGATTTTCAG
The DNA here is from genome assembly GCF_028390025.1 of Pseudophryne corroboree. Lineage (NCBI taxonomy): Eukaryota > Metazoa > Chordata > Amphibia > Anura > Myobatrachidae > Pseudophryne > Pseudophryne corroboree. The sequence continues at coordinate 1,239,103,158 of NC_086444.1, read as the reverse complement.
TGGTGTCGGGATTCCGGTACCAGTCTTCTAACCATTGGCATCCTATCATCGGGATGCCAACTGAAACCCCTACCAGATTTATGTGTGCAGTCATGTGTCGTGGCACTTAGTGCAAAATTCAAATCTATCATTCCCCACTTTGCTAATAGAGTACTGTCCGAATGTCAGGCTGTTTTTCCTGTGCTCCAGTGTTACTAATCCAGACTGCTGATTGCTACTCCGTGTTCTTTTCCAGCTTGATTCTGACTTTGCTTTCTGACTTCTCCTTGATTACCTGATTATCTGATTCCTCTGGACACTTCTCTAGTACTACTCACACACTGTGCCCTCTGCATTTGCATAATCTATTTTTTAAGTAGAGAAATGTTGAAGTCAAAAATATTACATACACAGCAAATACAATCTCCAAACAGATGGGTCCCTGTGCATGCGCATACATGCAGCTTGCACAGCGAGAGATGGTAGCAAACGCATTCACACAGACAAACCAGAAAGATTTATTCAACACATATTTCATCCAACACATAAATTAAACATGTCAAGCACCAGACATTATAATGTATTTATATAGGAGAGTAATAACATCATATATATATGTGTATTATTGGAATGTAGCAAGTTAAACATATCATGCTTGCTGTCAAAATTATCATGGGAATGAGTGTGTTAATTTGATAGCAATGGGTAGATTGTAGCACATTGCAACAATTAGTTATGATTAAATGTAGGAATATGAAGCCACAATTCTAAAGTGAACAAAGAACTTCCTGGAAGACAGCATGGCTAATCCCTATGATGTCATCTTCAAGGCAGGACGTTACTTGCGTATGAACTGACCAATAACACATCATGAATGAGAGATCACCCTCCCCTGGACCAATAACAGAAGACTCAGTCCCAGACACGTACTTTCCCCAATACACAGAATATAGGTATTTTCCCTCACCCAAGAAGTTCTGTGTTGTTTTGTTAGTTGCTGTTGGGGCAGATTCAAAGGTGGAGCGGAATATGCATTGAGCATGGGACAGGGGGAATTATGCTGGCTGTAATTGATCCTTATGTAGCTACAATTGCTTCTTGTGTAATTGTAACACTGTAACCATGTATATACTGTACATGTGTTATATGGTATGCATACCCTTTTAATATCAAATATATACATCTCTGAGCATTGGACCTCAGTAATACAATGTGTGCGAGTTCTTGTTTTCTCTTAAGGGATGTAGAGTTTGCGATGTACAGCACACTTTTATCATATATGGTAATAAGATGCACCTTGCATCCGAAGCATATATTAACACTGGCATTTCAAATATTTATTAGAGATAATCTGAACTTCTCAGTTGGGTGCTCATCCGGGATATCATGTACTTAATGATGCCCTGTACAGATGCTACTGTGGTCTACCAGCTAAAGATGGACACATCTAGAAGCTGCTGAACTGCATGCCATTTTTTTTTGTGTTGTCAGTAAGTCGTTGATATCAATCAGGGGACAATATATTTCTTTGTTGTTTGAGTGTGACAAAAATGCACAATATTTGAAATGCTACAGTGTACATTTATTGTTGCTAAACAAAGTTCAATAAGTCATATTGTGTTTGATTCAAATTGGATTGTTTATCTATTAAGTAAATTTAAAAAGTATGTAAAAGTTGGTACATAGGTATGATATAGCTGTGAAAGCATGCTGAGGCATATTCACATACTGCTAACGTAGGCCTGAAGCAGAAAAGCTTTGGTCACACTGAAAAAGTGTGTGTAAGTGTTGTTACCATGCAGTGGGAATTGTCTCTTAGGGCAACTACCGGTGCTTGTATAAATTGGGATTTATTTGTGACAAAAGAGCTAGCCGCATGGTATTCTGGCCACATGGTGTGACCACCATTTTGTCTATGCACATGGCTTGGGAAGGGGATGGAGCAGTGGCCATTATAGATACGTAAGGTCACTCCCTATCCACCTAGTTAGCAGCTGACTTTCAGGTTGTTAAACAATCTGTTTCCTTTGTCACAAATAAGCAATATGTATGTACAAATCCAACACCATTTAAAAGCTACCAATGAATTTAACTAACCCATGCCATAGTCGATTCTAAATAATGTTTCAATTGGGCCTAGAGAGAGAAATAATGATAAATAAATACTTGATGTAAAAATTACACACAGATGAAGAGTGTTTTTTTTTTCTCTCCAGGATTTGTTAACCCTCTGCTTGCTCAATTGAAATGTTAATTAACCTGTTCAACCAGCCTGGACAATAAGCATGTGAACATCTGTTGATATGCAAATTAGAGGCTTTGTAGAAAATTACATTAATTCAGTATGTGTGTGTGAATACATATGCTGTGTGAGGGGTTTCATAGAAGTGCAATAAATAATGTGTATGTATATATATATATATATATATATATACGTTATATTATTATTATTATATGGGTATTTATATCATCATATGTTCTGCAAGATAGCTATCCAATCTGAATCATAGCATTTAAATTATAGTCAATAGCCATAAAATATTCAAGTTTTTTTAAAAATGATTGTTAAAGTGTTATTGTTAACGAAAATTCACAAAATATTTGCATTTCATAAGTGCTACCTAAAAGTTTAGGCAACACATAGCGGAAGCTTTCTGGGAGGGAACTTCCGGTGCTCAAAGGGAACGTGGAAGCATTTATCTAACTACTACTACACAATGGCCCTCATTCCGAGTTGTTCGCTCGGTATTTTTCATCGCATCGCAGTGAAAATCCGCTTAGTACGCATGCGCAATGTTCGCACTGCGACTGCGCCAAGTAACTTTACTATGAAGAAAGTATTTTTACTCACGGCTTTTTCTTCGCTCCGGCGATCGTAATGTGATTGACAGGAAATGGGTGTTACTGGGCGGATACACGGCGTTTCAGGGGCGTGTGGCTGAAAACGCTACCGTTTCCGGAAAAAACGCAGGAGTGGCCGGGGAAACGGTGGGAGTGCCTGGGCGAACGCTGGGTGTGTTTGTGACGTCAACCAGGAACGACAAGCACTGAAATGATCGCACAGGCAGAGTAAGTCTGGAGCTACTCTGAAACTGCTAACTCGTTTGTAATCGCAATATTGCGCGTACGTCGGTCGCAATTTTAAGAAGCTAAGATTCACTCCCAGTAGGCGGCGGCTTAGCGTGTGTAACTCTGCTACATTCGCCTTGCGAGCGAACAACTCGGAATGAGGGCCAATACAAAAAGTGTTTTTTTTATTGTATTACTAAAGTTGGGTGACAGAGTGTGGCAAGCTGCGTGCAAAGGTATGCAGCGATACACATTTGCATACGCAAGTATACACGTGTCATAGTACAATAGTACGTGGATGCACAGGCAGGAAACATGAGTGTGTATTTACACAAGCAGAAGTTAGCCGCATAATAGAAATTGATTGTTAAGATGGGATAAAACACATTTTAACAGGTAACTATCCGATTTTAAAGCACATTACTATAATACTTTGTTTAAAGTGTAATACCTTTAAGGGGGTGTTATCAATCACTGGTAAATGACTTTTTTTTCAGTACAGATAATCTAAAAGTATGGGTTGTTGAAAAGTAAGTGTGAGTGGATTGAACCAGGACAAAGCGGGATCTTGTCGTTGAGACACTGAGTTAGCAGAGGCTCGGTGGTGGGAAGGTTAGCAACCTTACGTTTTATTGGTATTTGAGGCACGTGGTGTGTGTGTTCTTTTTCAAGGTAAAAATGTGCAGAGGAGCGTGATATGTTGACCAAAGGGTTGGTGTTACACTCCGGCTGTGGAGCGCAGCTTGTTGATTCGACTCCCATGAACATAGGGTGTATAGATAACAAGTATCTATAAGCTGTGCAATTGGACCGCATGTGTGTATGTGTGTGTGTGATATGCAGCGCAATGTGATACCATTTGCGTAATTCTGCACAATTGTGTCATCATACGCGCTGTGTAAAGCATACAAAGACGTGATTTGTGTAAAGTAAAGGAATTTTTCGCTGACTCTCAGGAAATCTTCCTGGTGGACATTAATTGGAAAGGGTGATCGATAAGTTGTTTCCCACCCAAAAAAATTCCAGTTGATAGAAACCCAAAAGTAGCAGGCCTGTAACCTTCACTGAAAAAGGTGGGGTATTAATTTATTGCTGTTTACACTTCAATACTTCCAGTGCTGAGGTGTCTGGTAGGGGCCTAGTCTGTGTACGCGGGGGTCACTAATGGAGTGGACCGTCGTACTGGCCAGCAGAGGCAGGAGTGGGTGAAAAGCGCTCAAAGGGACTATTCACCGTCATCTTGTGTGGGCCATTTGGTGTTTTGTGAAAAAAGCCCACAATGGGAGCCAAAATGGGCATGCAAGAAGAAATCAGGAGCTAAGGTTTAGGCTGAGGAGCAGAGACCAAGAGGGTGCATGAAGGGTTAGCTCTTCTGTCTTTGTAAATATTACTTTTTATATGATCAATTTCCTTATAATAAGTATAGTGTAAAAGTGAATATTTCTACCTCCCTAATGAAGGGTTAAAACATGCTATATGAACTGTTATGTGTTTGCATAGATGCGTGCTACCTTGTGCTAGATGCCTTTGTCTCTCATACAGATACCAGGCTTGTGTGGGTCTGGCATCCAAGGTCAGCTCTATACTAGATGAAACCTGCTTTTTCTACTTCTGTGTGTTACTAAAAGATCCTTTGTTAAGTTCCGTCTGATGCAACGTATATAACATCTGCCTAGCAACTGCTATATCCAATTATGTTATGTCAAGTATTAACCACCCCTACGTACCCCACCCAGGCACCTACCCCTAAGCCAATGAGCCCTTTTACACTTATCAGTTACACCCTTATGTGTTCTCTTTTTATACCAATGTTAAACATTCAATAAAACAGTGTGAATTTTTACTGCTTGTGTTGTGCATGTACCTTGTGGTTAAAGTTTACACTCCAGACGTCTAAGAGGCCATCACATCGAGGGTTAAGGTATAAGGGCAAATCCTTTCAGCTGGGGGCTCGTCCGGGATTCAGTGATCGTCCCTGAATGGTAAAAATAGAGAATTTATTGTCTGTCTTTGCCATACAGGATTGCGGTCATACACTGAAGCTGAATCCGTGTCAGTGTTCCGGGAACACGTGACAAGGTAATATTTAAGTCCGGGACTTAATATTACGAAGTTTTATGTAAAAGCATAAAACAGGTATCAGGGATACCATAGAATCTTTAATGTCTGGGACTTAAAGATACGTCTGAGAAAGGACCAGGCGTCCAAGCGCAATTCTCCAAAGACGTTAGTATCTGGGATACTTAAAAAAAAATAGACCTGGGGTCTATACGTAACGTAGATCATACCTCGATTTGATCGTCTATATTCTTGTATGTTTGTAGTGAGATAAGTTCTTATATTTGGTCCAGACGGCTGGTAAGTTTTCGTCTGCCAGATATCTTTACTCAAACACTTTTCTTGCTTCCTGTCTAAAACGCTGTATTTTTCTGACATCTTGTACGAATGGTAAGTATCGTACCGTCAAAAGATTTCATGTTCTCACTATACAGATAATATTGTGATATTGTCAATGACTAATTAACTGGTTAAGCTGATGCATGTATAAGTAAGTAGAGTGTTGTATATTTTAGATAATTTTCTTTTAAAAGTTGTACTGTTGATTTATATTACTGTCTGACAATGGGCTCTAGTCAGAGTAAAAAACTGCATATCCCCCGCCCCTCCCTGGTGAGACATGCAAGATGTATGTCGCCCGCAACTCTACCTCAGAGTATTACTTAGTTAACCCATGGGTGGATAATTTAGCGGGATGGACAGAGAAAGCAGGACAGGACCCATTCCTACGGGAAGGCAGTAATTACCCTTTCTATATGGAGATTTAAGAAAAAATGTCAGTTCCCAATAGCACAGAAGCGAAGCTGCAGAGAACTGTAAATCTTTGAAAATCCCTCTCGCCTCCCCCCTTTGCATTCCAATGTATCCTGCGCTCAGAGACACAAATCTCTTGGCAGCAGTAACCCTTTCACACTAAATGGGATCGCCTCCAACTCCACTGCTGGAGGGTGCGTCCACTAGCTCTATCCCTAGCATCAATAACCCAGAGTTTAGATAATAGTAAAACACTGTCCCAAGCCCACTATTACCCTCGATGGCTGTATATCTTATTTGCGCAAAGCTTGCAAAGGACGCAGCTATACACATATGAAGGAAGTCTTTAAAGCCTGTGCTTTTTGCCTGTCGCTGTAGCTTGTAAACAGAAACCTTCATAGTCTGTTACTGCGTTTTGGAAAAGGTTTAAGGACTGCTGGACAGATGACGCTGGCTTACCTTTGCTTAACTCAGAAAGCTTACTCACTTCCCCACTCACTCATAACTATCGGAACTCCAGACGCTTTGACAGACAGAACCAACCCCGCAGTCAGGGAAGATTCCAAAGACCCCGCGCACTGACGGGGCCCGGAGGAGGGTATCCCAGCCTTTATTCAACTCTCCCGTCATAGTAAAGATTCACCTCTGCTGCCACTTATTATAAATGGAAGTAAAATTCCCTTTTTAGTGGACAGCGGTGCAACAACCAGTGTTTTGTGTTCTGACCTATGCAGTGTCCCCTCTCACCAGAAAAGATAGAAGGTCTCCACCCCATGATACAGCAATTCTTACAACAGGGTATTCTCAGACATATTGTATCACCATACTGTACTCCTGTGAACCCTGTTGCAAAAGCTGATGGCAGTATAAGATTTGTACAGAATCTCAGAGCGATCAATCAGCCAATTGTCCCAATTGCACCAATTGTTCCAGATGTAAACTCACTCATTTCTGCAATCCCTGCAGATGCTGTGTTCTTCTCTGTAATTGATTTGAAGAATGCCTTTTTTTCAGCATACCTGTAGATTCACAGACACAATTACTTTTTGCCTTTTCTTTTGAGGGTAAACAACTTACCTGGTGCAGATTATTGACGCACCTGTTGTCTCCAGGCCACATTGAGGCCCTGGCAACCTCACCATGGTTCAGTCCTGCTACAGTATGCAGATGATCTGCTGCTCTGTAGTAAAACTGAGGAGGCCTGCCGAGAGGATGGTGTTTCATTACTAAACTGGCTTTGTGAATGTGGACACAAGGTGTCCAAAATAAAAATGCAATGGTGTAAAAAAAAGCATGTTGATTACTTAGGTTTTGTGCTCACTCAGGGAGAGAGGAAAGTCAGTCCACAACGCATACAGTCTGTATTGGGCCTGGTCACCCCAACTATCCAGAGGGAACTACTGTCCTTCCTGGGTATGGTAAATTACTGCAGACAGTGGATATCTGATTGCTCTTATTATGATAACATTTTGAGACAAGCCACACTGAAGGACAAACCTAAAACTGTACAATGGTCACAAGAAATGTTAACTGCATATGAAAGTTTAAAATGTATGTTGATAAAAAGTCCGGCACTTGGCCTCCCCAATTATGTACTACCTTTCCATCTATATGCAAGGGACAATTGTAAAACCATGGCGGGGGTGCTCACACAGTTTCATGGAGGGAAGTTGCGCCCCGTGGCATTTTTTCCCCAAAGTCATGCCAGTGTCTGTGCAAGGTATGCCTGCCTGCCTCAGGGCTTTGGCAGCCTGTGCAATGGTTGCAGAAATGGCCACTACCCTCACTTTAGGCCACATCACAGTACTCCACACCACACATGATGTCCTGGCAATACTTAAAGGCTTGCACACACAGCACATGTCAGCACAACGCCTTAGTGGATATGAAATACTCCTTTTGAGTAACCCTACCCTTACCATTGAGTACACTGCTAGTTCTTCTGGCCCTGCACCCATTCTCAATGCCCTTTTAGGCTTGAAAGGTCCTGAGGATGAACCACCCGACCTACATGACTGTGCTGCTTCCATTGAAGCTGAAACTTCTCCCAGACTTGACATGTCTCCCGTTCCCATACCAGGCGCAGACGTAGTTTTTGTTGACGGCTCATGTAGTAGGCCCAATGACAATACATACCAGGCTGGCTATGCCATTGTCACCCTCCCTGATACTGTGTTGATCTCTCCGACTGAACTTACCCAATTCTGCAGAAAAAATCCTAAATCAGGATTAATCTGCAAAGAGGGGAAACCCTGTATGCCCCAGTCCAGTGCCCCTTTGCTCGTTGCCCAGTGCCGTGGTGTTGGTCACCGTGGTGAAGCCACAACACTCCTCCTACTAACCAATGATTTTTATGTTACTAATGCCAAATCACTTGTGGACCAGTATGTTAGCAGATGCATCACTTGCCTCAGGAACAACCCTAATAAAGCTAAACACCAGCATCTTGAATACCCCACAGAAAACTCTAGGATACTCACCCTTTGAAATACTAATGGGTAGACCCTTTTCCTACACCCTGGGCTAAGAAACCACTAGTAATACAGGAAGGAGATCTAGAACTCATCAGAGAAGAGTATGTCAGGTCCCTGATAACAAAACTGAATGAAATTGAACATGAGGTTGTTTGTAAAAACCCTTTTGAATCCACAGGAACCTACACACCCCTTTAAAGTCAGAGACAGAGTCGTGGTGAAGGTGCTCCCCAGGAACAAGAGCCCAGGAGACTTCACCTATGGTCCAGAGACAGAGGTCGTAGCAGTTACCCGAACAGCAGTCCTGACAGAGGAAAGTCCTACCTGGATCCATGCATCCCGAGTAAAAAAAGGTTCCTAGACCAGACCTAGAGAGGGAAGCAAGTGATTCCAGTGAGGTACGAACCGGGGCAGACAGCCCTGACCTCCCACCTAGCGAAGAAAGAAGAACAGAAGAAGATGAGGAACCTGTCCCCTATCTTTATCCTGGGGACTACCTTGATAGCCCTACTGGCCCTCACTCACCACACAATATGTGAGGTTGATATTACACACACTAATGGGATCCCCACCTTGTGGTATAATTCCTCTAACACACACGTAGCCACATATATCCTTGACTATTTTATGTTATATACAACAAAGGAGGAAATCAGGAATGTCTGAGACAGTATATATTTGTGTTACTGACGAATGGTACTATGACATTAGATATTATGGATCTAATTGCAATTCCTGGGAAGCTGTGGGGTGGCAAGCAGGATACTATAGTGCAAGGCAAATGTTTTATTTGTGGGACATGTATAAAAACCCAAAATACCAGCCTAAAATTGCTCCCCAAAACAAACCTTTAAAGCCCCATATTGCCACTTCTAAAGATATGGTGGCTATTACTAACCCTACCTTTGAAGACACCCTAGCTATTGAAACTGGTTTCTCTGACATTAATTTTTGGTTGGAATGGATGAAGTATAGTGCTAACAAACACAATAAAAGCAACTGTTATGTCTGTGGCAAATCTAGGCCCCACCTAGGTACAGTGCCCCTTAATATACCCCTAGAACAGGAAAATTGTTTTTTCAGCCTTTCCAATGACACCAAAACAAATGACAGTCAGTGCGAAATGTGGAAAAGGGAATATCCCATATTGTCAAAAAATCCCAACCCAGGAAGCACCATAACCATATATCCTGGAAACTATACCTGTTATACATCTAACACCACCACAGGGAGAAATTTAAAAGGAGCCTCACTCAAGAATCATGTCATATAATAATCATGATTCTAAGAGGGGATTGAAGGGTTAGCTCTTCTGTCTTTGTAAATATTACTTTTTATATGATCAATTTCCTTATAATAAGTATAGTGTAAAAGTGAATATTTCTACCTCCCTAATGAAGGGTTAAAACATGCTATATGAACTGTTATGTGTTTGCATAGATGCGTGCTACCTTGTGCTAGATGCCTTTGTCTCTCATACAGATACCAGGCTTGTGTGGGTCTGGCATCCAAGGTCAGCTCTATACTAGATGAAACCTGCTTTTTCTACTTCTGTGTGTTACTAAAAGATCCTTTGTTAAGTTCCGTCTGATGCAACGTATATAACATCTGCCTAGCAACTGCTATATCCAATTATGTTATGTCAAGTATTAACCACCCCTACGTACCCCACCCAGGCACCTACCCCTAAGCCAATGAGCCCTTTTACACTTATCAGTTACACCCTTATGTGTTCTCTTTTTATACCAATGTTAAACATTCAATAAAACAGTGTGAATTTTTACTGCTTGTGTTGTGCATGTACCTTGTGGTTAAAGTTTACACTCCAGACGTCTAAGAGGCCATCACATCGAGGGTTAAGGTATAAGGGCAAATCCTTTCAGCGCACTCGGTATATTAAGAGTAGGAAGTATGGTCCATACACAGAGGATTTTTGTAATGATTGAGTACATATGAATGGTGGAATATAATTTCCAGTGATTGGTGGTTTTGATCCTGAGGTATTGCAGGAAGTATGTTTAACCAAAGTCATATAAGACAAGAACGAAAACATAACTATTTGAACTCGTAGCAACAATGAATAAGAAAAAAAGAGAAAGCAAGTACACTGCCATATGTGGATGTGGAAGCAGTTGCAGCCAGCATATAAACTATAGAAAATAATAATAATAAAAATATGAATGTCACCTAGAGTATATATGTCCTAATGAACGTCAACGTTTTTTTTAGGAGGAGAAGGTGACCTGACTAGTTTCAGCCATTTCTCATGCACTCAGAGGAGTATCCAACCGGTAAAAGAGGAGCTGTAGCCTGAAGGGAAAGTGACTGAGACCAGTGGAACTGGTAAGTATGGAGTCATTCAAGTACATATATAGTAAAATCCCCCAAAAATAAAATAAAATAAAAATCAAGAAAGTAATGTCATAAATGGAGATTATCCTGTCCGCACATTAGTATTTCCCAGCAGGAAAGCGGACAAAGATAGGGTAACCCCCGGGTATTTCTTTTTAATTGCCACATAAGAAGTATTAATTTCTAGGAATGCCCTTGTCTAGATAAGCTCGGAAATGTTTGTTGGACCATGTACAGATCCTTAATATGGGTTGAGAAGGATTGAATGAATACTTCGCATGATCTAGAAGCTTGTTGTTTTTTTTGTTTTTTTTGCAGTACTAGAAAATTCTCCATCAGGATAAGATCACTGGTAAACACTAATTATGCAAACCCTTTTCTTTTTTTCCTAGCAGCAGTGGCCCCTGACTAACTTAATCGACAGAGATTTTGTTTTGTTAATTGAAATGTGAAATACATATATTGTACTCCCACTCAGAAAGTACAAGGTATGTTAGAAACTCCTCAAAGACTAATGTTGCATTCTACTGTTCTAGAGTCATGTTCATCACAGCTAGAGGAAATCATCTCACAGATACCGGGTTCCCTATGAAATTAGGATGGACAGGACACTGGATTGATGGCTGAGGTAGTCCCAGTAGTGACACTGCAAGCACAAGATTTAAGGGGGGTAGACCAAGTAGTTAATCAATTCCCCGTAGTGCCCAATCCAGCTGTAATTTTAATAAAATCCTCTCCACCTCTACAAACTTATCTGTCACCAACCTTTATTCTGTTTCTTCACAGTTTATTCTTCATCTTTGCGTTCACAAAGGGGGTACAATACATGGACCCAATTCTCCCAAGGTTACAAGTGACAGCCTGAGTATTTTCCCCCGAGCCCTATATGACTGTTTACAGTCCTTTCAGCCTGAGAGTGGGTTGGTGCTGATACAATATGTTGATGACTTGTTGTTGGGCGCTGATTGATTTGAATCATCCCTGGCAGATACGAAACAGTTTCTGTTTCGTCTCTTCCAGCAGGACACAAGGTTTCAAGGGATAACCTACAGTTGCTTAGGACAAAGGTCAAATACCTGGGACGCAGTACTGGTACATGATTTGACAGTTCATAGACCACATGCCGTATTGGTCCTACAAAGTTCTGCCTGAACCCGGTATGTCTCATCAGCACGATGGCACCAGTATTACTGCAATGTGCCTTGCCATGCACAAAGGGTGGACGATAAGAATACTGGTGAAGGGACATTTTGTATAGACACTGATATGCATGATGGTATGGAATATCTGAATCAGACCTTTACTACAAGACCAGATATAAATGACAGCCCGTTAGTGAATGCAGACCTAATATTTTTTTTCTCTTTTTTCCCTCTAGAGATGTTTTTTTTTTCTTTTTTTTTGAGTTATGCTCATGGTATTCTACATTTGCAAACACACAACAATTAAGTTAAGATGCAAATTTGTGTTCCCTACAGGAAAAGTAGGTCTGGAAGGCGAAGGGTTATGGTCAGGAGTCCTCAGGACTCTGGAGAGATGGACAAGGTAAGCCAGTGGCCCTCAGGACGTATCTCCCAAGCGTATCTTAGGCAGCACATAGTCTGACTCACCTAGGGTAAGGAAGGTATGTGCAAATTGGTAAGAGCTTACTGGTGTGCACCAGGTTTCTCTTCTCAGGCAAGCAGGAAAGCAATGACCTGTCTTACTTGCATGAGGAAGAACATTTAGTAAGGTAGCACCAACAGAGCCATCCCATACTCCTTCTGCAGACGGACCTTTTCCGGTAATACAAATTGACTTCATACTGTTAACACCCTGTAGGAATCGGAATTATGTATTTGTGTACACTGATGTTTTCTCAAACTGGGTAGAGGCATTTCCAAATACTGCTGTGTTTACCGCAAAGAAAATTGTACAGAATTTTGTGTGCAGATATGGTATCCTTAGGAGTAGGAGCAAAGTGATAGCTTGAAACTGGACTATTGTGGTCATAGACACTGCCACTACTGATATGTAGCATTGGAACAACTCCCATATCCCCAATTAATGAATCACCATCTTTAAAATTTCTGTTTTGTTTCTTTAGTGCTTTTTTTTGGAAGACAACCTCATGTCATGATCGATCCGCACCATGATCAGAAATACACCAATGAGGTGACAGTACAGTACCTTATCGAGATGAGACAGTATTTTAGAACTTAACAAATGAACTTGAAACTGTTGATTCCTGATATGCCAACTACTAACTGTCTTGATTGTGAACCAAGGGACTGTGTGATTGATATTACGCTCATGTTGTCTATTAGACAGGTGGGAAGGACCGTACCAAGTTTTGTTGACAGCACGATCCCAGTGAAAGTACCCGAGAGACAGACTTGGGTCCATGAATTCTCATCGCAGGAAAGTCGGTAGTCCGGAAGGAACTCATAAAGGGAGTGAGATCGCAGAAATATCACCCGAGAGTTTGTTCCGTGAAGACTGAGAGGCGACACTGTTGAACACTACCTGAGCGTACTAAAGGATTACAGAAAGACCAGTTGTAATGGATTTGCTATGGGCAAGATTTGTTTTGTTCTATCTTTCTTTTTTCCCTTTGACAAACTTTTTTTTCAGGACATTATATTTTTGTGTGGTTTTCATGAGGAGTCAAGTATGGGACTGGAACTGGTTCTGGAGAAAGGATTGATGTCTTTATAGGATCCCAGGATCAGTCTATCACTTTGATAAAGCCAGAGAAAATCAAAGGACTAGTAGTTACGGAGTTCGGAGGTAATGTGATAGGCTATTGTCTGAAGAATACTCTATTTTGTAGTTATTATGACCCTATAATTGAAGATGAGTGCATCCAGAGATGTCAGTCTAGCAATAAGGCAACATTTGACAGACATCCCTTGAGTGATTACCACTCACTAGTGGGTAAGTTCTTAAACCAAACAGAATGTTGGATGTGCTCACAGGTACCTCTAAGACCGAATAATGCAGTATTATTGCCATATTCTTTAGCGTTAGCTGAGGTACTTGAATTACATGGAGGGGGGGACCGGTGGAGAAGGAATATAATATAACTAGACCCCCTAGTCTTAAATTCCACCAGTACCATAGATAAATCCCTGGTATGTTTAAATCTCACCAATTTCAGGAAATCAGGAAATTGGGAGGTAATCAGGAACAATCAGACAATGGCTTTTTCACACATAACAGATAAAGAGCTCATTAATATATGTGGAAGAAAAGTGTATGAGTGGCTCTCCCCGAACTCCAAACATTTATGTTATCTAGGAAGGACACTACCTGAAATAATAACCCTTGTTCAATGATGAAACAGACCTAGCATACATTCCAGAAATGAAAACAATGTTCAGGGAATGATAGGAATATATACCAGGAAAATTTTGTATGTCTCTTTCACGATTTGTTTGTGTTTTCTCCCTCTACCCAGCAAAACCTCTATCGATTCCGAACATCAGTGTACAAAGATGTAGGTGCATGTATTTGTGCAACATTCGTTCAAATCAGACATCATAGGCCATATCACTGTCCCAGCAAATTCTATAGGTTGAATGTCATCCCACACCTAACAAGTGGTCCCGTGACCGCCGAGTACATATAGAGGATGTCTCTTCCTCCTCCCTGTCTTCCCCAAATATAGTCAATGTCTGATTAGCTAAATGAATACATATGTGTGTCTAGGTCACAGATTACGTGTTTGAAATATATATTTTTTGTAATTATGTTTAGTGTGTTAGTTATGATAGTTATTGTCTACTGACAAAGGGTGGACTGTCAAAGTCAAAAATATTACATACACAGCAAATAAAACTCCAAAGAGATAGGTCCCTCTGCATGCGCATACACGTAGTGTGCGCAGCGATATATGGTAGCATACACATTCACACAGACAAACCAGAAAGATATATTCAACACATATTTCATACAACACATAAATTAAACATGTCAAGCACCAGACATTATAATGTATTTATATAGGAGAGTTATAACATCATATATATGTGTATTATTGGAACGGAACATGTTAAACATGTCATGCTTGCTGTCAAAATTATCAGGGGAATGAGTATGTTAATTTGATAGCAATGGGTAGATTATAGCACATTGCAACGATTAGTTATGATTAAACTCAGGAATATGAAGCCACAATTTTAAACTGAACAAAGAACTTCCTGAAAAACAGAATGGCTAATCCCTATGATGTGATCTTCAAGGCAGGACATTGCTTGCATAAGAACTGACAAATAACACATCATGAATGAGAGATCACCCTCCCTTGGTCCCATAACAAAAGACTCAGTCCCAGACATGTACTTCCCCCAATACACAGTATATAGGTATTTTCCCTCATACTAAAAGAAAATTGGATCTCCTATCCACTGCGCTCTCCCACTATGCAAATTCGTGAAAAAGGGGAAAAACCTCTACTTATCTGAAGGAGTTGGTGTATTTTTCTTCCTCTCTTTCTATCCCACCTTCTTCACTTTAGGATTTAGTGTAACTAATGATAAGTGATATTATTCCAGAGGTCCCATATGAACAACCATGCAAGAGAAAATAAAACACAATCTAGTGTAATACCATCACATAAATCTCTTCATTAGATAAAAATGCAATATGGATCCTTATATTCAAATCTGAAAAAGATATGATCCACACATGTGTATAAAAAATGCAAATTTTTAATGCTAAAATGGTTTTCAATTAAACAGTGTGCTTCAGTCACATAGATGACACTTGTCCACTTTTACATCCAATAATATGTGAGGGTGGCTTCCTACCAGATTTGGGAATTTTGAAGTGCTTATAAAAAAGCTGTGCAGATGTTACAGCAGTCCCAGGAACAATCAGCCTCAGTGGTCAGCACCTCGTCCTTTCCTCTTCCGGTATGTTCGCCACAGATCCTCACCCTCATCCAACGCGTTTCGAAAGGTTTTTTCAGGTGTGGGATTTGCTGTATGTGCAAAGAAATTAAAGGTACAGCGAAATGTACAGAAATTGAAATAAATGGGCAAACTAATAAAATTAATGAATTCATAACTTGCACCTCAAAGAATGTGATATACTATTTGGGGTGTAGCTGTGATTTATTTTACATCGGCAGAACTAGTAGATATTTAAAAACAAGATTTTCAGAGCACTTACGCAATATAAAAAATGGGGTTGAAACACATGCGCTTTCATCCCATTTCAGGAACATCCATGGCCGGGATATCAAACAGCTAAAAGTATTTGGAGCATTAAAGCAAATAAAGGGGAGTTGGAGATGTAACAATGCAGCTGCAATTCTAGCAAAAACCGAAATGCAATATATATACTCATTGAAAACCCTAATTCCGGGTGGCCTGAATAAAGATTTCGAGGTCAAATGGTTCCTCAACTAAGTTTAGCTTCAAGTGAATTGTATTGTACCAGAATTATCCAGTTATATTCTCCAGCCCATTGTCCCTATATTAAGTGGGGGGATGTGAACTGTAGGTATGGTAATTTCCTATTAAGAATATCTGATTATTGTATATAACTATTGCTATGAAATAAAAGGCAAATTCCCGTTTTTTCCAGGAAGCAATATGGCGCTGTAGATATTTCCGCCCCTGTATAATGATAGGATGACAGTCCATTAAAGTTTCTCTTGGACTTTTAAAAATGGCGATTGCGGGACTTCCGGGCATGCAGCATCATGTGATCGGACACTCCGTTTGACGGGACTGAAACCACACTAATGCGGAAAGCCGCGATCACGTGACTAATCGATCACGTGTCAGGAAGTGACGCGATTGCGGACGGACCAGATTCCATCGCCTGGCGGTGTGGAACCTTTGTATGAGCATAGGCGGAAGTTGTTCCTGTTCACACAGGGCACTTCCGGTCATCGATATTTTATGTTTTATGTTTATAAATCGTTTTATATGACTCGTTTTTTAGTTAATTATGAATTAAAGAGATGCTGTTTAGAATAGTGTTTGGATGTTAGATTAGGAGATGACAATTGAATGAATGTAAAAAATCGTGTTTACTGTAAGTGAGAGTGGCTCCTCCCAGTAATTAGGAACATATAGTTCTGAGGGTATAAATAGCTGGGAAAGGAGACCACCAGGATATGCCTTGACAAAGATCAGCGGAACTGATCGAAACGCATTGGATGAGGGTGAGGATCTGTGGCGAACATACCGGAAGAGGAAAGGACGAGGTGCTGACCACTGAGGCTGATTGTTCCTGGGACTGCTGTAACATCTGCACAGCTTTTTTATAAGCACTTCAAAATTCCCAAATCTGGTAGGAAGCCACCCTCACATATTATTGGATGTAAAAGTGGACAAGTGTCATCTATGTGACTGAAGCACACTGTTTAATTGAAAACCATTTTAGCATTAAAAATTTGCATTTTTTATACACATGTGTGGATCATATCTTTTTCAGATTTGAATATAAGGATCCATATTGCATTTTTATCTAATGAAGAGATTTATGTGATGGTATTACACTAGATTGTGTTTTATTTTCTCTTGCATGGTTGTTCATATGGGACCTCTGGAATAATATCACTTATCATTAGTTACACTAAATCCTAAAGTGAAGAAGGTGGGATAGAAAGAGAGGAAGAAAAATACACCAACTCCTTCAGATAAGTAGAGGTTTTTCCCCTTTTTCACGAATTTGCATAGTGGGAGAGCGCAGTGGATAGGAGATCCAATTTTCTTTTAGTATTTGGGTAACGTTTCTGGGGTGAGGGTAGCACCCCTTTTTTGGATCACCATCCGCTTGCTGCTAATTAAGCGCTTGTCTGTACAGGTGTTCTTTTTTGACTGTTTTGAGGTATTTTCCCTCACCCAAGAAGTTCTGTGTTATTTTGTTAGTTGCTATTGGGGCAGATTAAAAGATGGAGTGGACTGTGCATTGAGCATGGGACAGGGTGAAGTTTGCTGGCTGTAATTGATCCTTATGTAACTACAACTGCTTCTTGTGTAATTGCAACTGTAACCATATATATATATATTGTACATGTGTTATATTGTATGCATACCCTTTAAAAATATCAAATACATCTCTGAGTGTTGGACCTCAGTAATACAATGTGTGCGAATGCTTGTTTTCTCTTAAGGGATGTAGTGTTTGCGATGTACAGCGCATTTTTATCGTATATGGTAATAAAATGTGCCTTGCGTCCACAGCATATATTAATGCTTGCATTTTAAATATTTATTAGAAATAATCTCAACTTCTAAATGTACACAATACACGTAATACACAATGACACATGTAGTTCAACATCAGTTCCTTCATCTGATGCTCTGAAAACCATGTTTTTCTATTTTTAAATTGTCTTAAACTCATCCGGGATGAAACACAGATCTTAAAATTAAGGTAATAAAGATATCTTATTATAAAAATTAAAACACAATCAAATATAGATGTTATTCTTGAATTTAAAGACGCAATTATTACAATTGTTTATAATTCTGCAGCTGCAGCTCTGAGCCTATATCAGTCCCAGATAATGTATATAAACTGCAGCACTGAGGAGCTGCAGAGCTGTCAGGGATTATAGTGACTGTGCAGAGCCTGTGTGTGTCATGTCCTGGTCTCCTGTACACTATGCCTGTTACCTGTGGTCAGTTATCCTGCTGATAATATGTTATGGGAGTATAACACAGGACTCAGCCAGTCAGTGTCACCTTGCTGCAGAAAAGTCTGCATTTGAGTTTAAATATTACCAAGATGGAAACATCATTGTTGGAGGACTATTATCTGCGCATTACAAAACCATAGAGTATGAATCTGCATACGGCATGTCTACATTCCGCACTATATGTGTAGCGTAAGTCTTTTTTAGTGTATTTTCTGTATTTTAACTATATACTGTAATTGCTTGTTTTACAGGGGTCGTTCTGTTTGTTTTGTTATCCAGGAAAAAAATATTACAATAGTGAAATAGGGACACACATTTCCATGATGACATGCCTCCTATTACATACATGTACCGAGATACACCACAACATGTGTGCAGCTACCACCAGGTGTATCTCCAGGTGTGAGTGTGACTGATGATGTGACAGTTCTGCAGAGGTGACAGTGTCACAGTGTCTCATTTCTGTATATGTCACACACACTGTGTAACAGTCACACACTGTATAATGATCAATGACAGGTATATATGATGAGACTCTCTCAAGGAACATCGCTGCAGCCCTGATAGATCTGGAGTGAGTATTACACTATAATGATCAGTGACAGGTATATATGATGAGACTCTAGCAGGGAACATCACTGCAGCCTGATAGATCTGGAGTGAGTATTACACTATAATGATCAGTGACAGGTATATATGATGAGACTCTAGCAGGGAACATCGCTGCAGCCCTGATAGATCTGGAGTGAGTATTACACTATAGTGATCAGTGACAGGTATATATGATGAGACTCTAGCAGGGAACATCGCTGCAGCCCTGATAGATCTGGAGTGAGTATTACACTATAGTGATCAGTGACAGGTATATATGATGAGACTCTAGCAGGGAACATCGCTGCAGCCTGATAGATCTGGAGTGAGTATTACACTATAGTGATCAGTGACAGGTATATATGATGAGACTCTAGCAGGGAACATCACTGCAGCCCTGATAGATCTGGAGTGAGTATTACACTATACTGATCAGTGACAGGTATATATGATGAGACTCTAGCAGGGAACATCGCTGCAGCCCTGATAGATCTGGGCCTATATTTAATTATTTACTAATATCCGTGTTTGAGTCGGTTTGTGTAGTGTTTTAAGTCGTTTTGTATCGGGTGCATTTTCATGCAACTTTTTGAAACTATATACGCAAAGTTACGAAGCAGTCGACTTTATGGTTATCGTTTTTTCCGATGTCGATGCCAGTCGTTTTTTTTTTGGCACATTTACGGCCGTCATTGTCGTTTGCGTACGTGTTTTTGTTGTTTTTTCTGGTTTATTTTCTAAGTTAAACGCGGCATGTTTTTTTTTAAACCCCGGCCGCATTTTCATTTTTAGTTTTGTTTTTCATCCCCATTCATGATTGGTTGTGTTTCATATGTAGGAGTGTCTGTTTGCAACCATATAAATACGCCCCAAACCGTCCGCACCACGTGGGTTTAGTTAGTGGTGAGTAGGGAGGTTGTGCTGTGGAGGTAGGTGAGTTTTTGGTTTGGTGAGGAGTGTTGTTTGCGATTTCTGAGTGTAGTATTGTGTTAGAAAGTAGTCTTGTCATTCTTGTAGTCTTGTCTTTTGTGGTTTTGTCTAATTTTTTTGTCCAAGTTTTTTTTCTTTATAGTCCCTTGTCAGTGTTTGTGTGTGTGTGTGTGTGTGTGTGTGTGTGTGTGTGTGTGTGTGTGTGTGTGAAAGTTGTGCAGTGGTAGTGGAGGAGTGTGTTGTTTGTCTTTTTTTTCTGTGTTAAGTGTTTAGACACACAATTATGTGTGACTCAGAGGTGGGTGAGGTAGAGGGTGTGAGTGAGGAGGAAGAGGTCGGTCAGGTGGAGGAGGTGAGTGTGAGTGAGGTTAGATAGGTGGAGGAGGTGGGTGAGGTTGCTGCAGCAGCCTCAAGTGACAGTGATAGTGACATTCAGACAGCTCCGCAGCCACGCACCACTACTAAGACTGGGTGGAATGTCAAGTTTAGTTATGCAGAAAATGTGGCATTGGTGCTGGAGCTGATGAAGTATCAGCGGCAGCTATTTGGGCCTGAGCCCGCCAAGGTGCCAACATGGAAGAAGACAGTGTTGTGGGCGAAAGTTGTTGCTGCTGTCAATAGTGAGGGGGTGGTCAAGCGGACGGAGCACACGTGCCGCAAACGGTACTTTGACATAAAGCAACGAATCAAGTCCAAAATGGCCAAGGAGGCGAAGTCGGCTCGAAAAACCGGTGGTGGCCAGCCGTATATTTCAAGATATCTGGACTATGAGGAGCCCATGCAGAGTGTAAAACCTCCTGAAGTTGTCTCTGCAACCCATGTCCGGGATTCAGATAGGCCCAGGAAGAATGGTGAGCATTTGTATTTGCATTAACATTCTATGACCTTACTTCTGTTTTTTTTGTTTTTTTTTTTCAAATGTGTGTCATGTGACGTTGCATATTACTCCCATCTTCAAGTGTGTGTCAGCAAATACATTGTTTTTGGTAATGTTTTCTACAAAAGCCAATGTCACACCTTACTTTATTGTATGTCATGTGTTTTTTTTCTGTATATTTTCCGTGTGTAGTTTGGACTTGGTGTGTCATTGAATTGTCCTGCAATAATGTTTTCCTTTTGCACATTTTTAAGTTTTCAATTTGGACTAGATTTTATATTTAGGTTATCTATGTGCAATGTTGCAAAAACAGTGGTTGTCATGTTAGAGGCTGGAGTAGTGGAAAGTGGTTTGGAAACCACTTACATGTGTAATGTCATTAGTACTGAATGTTTTTTTTTTTTTTTTTAAATCCCACTATTTGTTTGTTCAGTTTGAGTCTGTATTTGTACCCTGACACTACACTGCAGTCTAATTTTTTTATTTTTTTATGTTTTATTTGGGTTTTGTTTTTGTTTGGCTCATATAGTGGTAATGTGTGTTTGGAGTGCCACATCACAGAGCAATTTCCTTATTGCATCTGTAAATTGTTTCCTTTCATTACAAAATGAAGATGTGTGTTTTTGGTTGTTAGTGTATGTATTTTTACTTGTGTCCTATGTCTGTGTCCTGTACATGTTTTCCTGTGTTGCACTTTCCATAGTGAATGTGGCTATTGGACAATGTTTATTGTTTTATGTAGTGGTTTTTTGGTTTACGGTTCTTATGTTTTATTTAATTAAAAAAAACAAGCATTTTTAACAGATTTAAGGTTTATAAGCATAATGGGTGGATGTATCAACAATAGCATGAATACATTTTTTTTTTTTTTTTGGTTTTACAGTGTTGGAAAAAAGCAGTACTGGTCGTCCTATATCTGATGATGATGACGACGCTACGGAAGCAGGTAAAGTGTCTATTGTAGTATAGGGTATGTTTGTAAAGGAATGGCCATAACAAAATTTAACTTTCAATACTAGATCCATCAAAAGAAGTCTGGAGCAGCAGAAGGCGGACTTATGTAACACACCACCAAAAAAAAACATGTGGCAGCAAAGAAAGCAAGGTGTGATGTCCAGGACCAACCACAGCAGGCTTCCCCGCCACGAAGATTATCGACAGTATGTTCGGTCCCCCCACTCCAAATTTTGGACACACCTCCAAGACGCGAACCACACTCCCCTCATCTTGATTGTGAGTATCAAACTGAAATAAATTTATTACATTTCTGATCATAATAAAACTTTTACTTAAATGCATTAAGTCCAAACACATCAAAATCAGATATACTTACCGAAGTCAGTAAAACATGAAATGGAATCCTAGCAAAATGGCCTTGTCCACATCCTGTAAAGATATGTATGTCCACTTCAGCCATACAGTAGCACATTGTGTGGAAGATGCTGCAACAGAAACTCATGTGTAATTTTGGAAAATAGTAAGGTTGTTTAACACATTTTCACATGTGTGTTTGACCTAACATTGCCAAATACATATAAAAACATTACTATATTTGTTTTTGAAAAGCTATAAGGTAACACATTATGGATTACAATGTGTTTTTATGGTGGAGTATGTCTGATCTACAATAAAACTCATGTGTTTACTTTCACAATGAAGTAACCAGACACATTTGCCACAAACAGTCATTTGTATGTATTTAAGTTATGAGTGATGATGTTGCTAGCCAGGATATCTGAAAGCAACAGTCAATGACATGTGTTCCATATGTAGTGATTTGTTATAATTTATCAAACATATGGATAACTAATAGTGATGTGCACCGGATATTTTTCGGGTTTTGTGTTTTGGTTTTGGATTCGGTTCCGCGGCCGTGTTTTGGATTCGGACGCGTTTTGGCAAAACCTCCCTGAAAATTTTTTGTCGGATTCGGGTGTGTTTTGGATTCGGGTGTTTTTTTACAAAAACCCCTCAAAAACAGCTTAAATCATAGAATTTGGGGGTCATTTTGATCCCATAGTATTAATAACCTCAATAACCATAATTTCCACTCATTTCCAGTCTTTTCTGAACACCTCACAGCTCACAATATTATTTTTAGTCCTAAAATTTGCGCAAGGTCGCTGGATGACTAAGCTAAGCGACCCAAGTGGCCGACACAAACACCTGGCCCATCTAGGAGTGGCACTGCAGTGTCAGACAGGATGGCAGATTTAAAAAATAGTCCACAAACAGCACATGATGCAAAGAAAAAAAGAGGTGCACCAATGTCACTGTGTGACTAAGCTAAGCGACCCAAGTGGCCGACACAAACACCTGGCCCATCTAGTAGTGTCACTGCAGTGTCAGACAGGATGACAGATTAAAAAAATAGTCCCCAAACAGCACATGATGCAAAGAAAAAAAGAGGCACAATGAGGTAGCTGTGTGACTAAGCTAAGCGACCCAAGTGGCCAACACAAACACCTGGTACATCAAGGAGTGGCACTGCAGTTTTCTAGCGAGAGGATGAGTGATTCCATCCTCATGTGAATCTGAACCACTAGCCATAAACATAGGCCAGGGCCTCAGCCGTTCCTTGCCACTCCGTGTCGTAAATGGCATATTGGCAAGTTTACGCTTCTCATCAGACGCTTTTAATTTTGATTTTTGGGTCATTTTACTGAACTTTTGTTTTTTGGATTTTACATGCTCTCTACTATGATATTGGGCATCGGCCTTGGCAGACGACGTTGATGGCATTTCATCGTCTCGGCCATGACTAATGGCAGCAGCTTCAGCACGAGGTGGAAGTGGATCTTGATCTTTCCCTATTTTACCCTCCACATTTTTGTTCTCCATTTTTTAATGTGTGGAATTATATGCCAGTATCAATAGCAATGGCCTACTACTATATATACTGCGCACAACTGAAATGCACCACAGGTATGGGTGGTTAGTATACTTGACGACACAGAGGTAGGTAGAACAGTGGCCTTCTGTACCGTACTGCTATATATTATATACTGGTGGTCAGCAAACTGTGCAAAACTGAAATACACCACAAGTATGGATGGATAGTATACTTGACGACACAGAGGTAGGTAGAGCAGTGGCCTTCTGTACCGTACTGTTATATATTATATACTGGTGGTCAGCAAAATTATGCACTGTACTCCTACTATATACTACAATGCAGCACAGATATGGAGCGTTTTTCAGGCAGAGAACGTATAATACTGGTGGTCACTGGTCAGCAAAACTCTGCACTGTACTCCTCCTATAAAATACTGGTGGTCCCCAGTCCCCACAAAAAAGCAGTGTGAGCACAGATATATGCAGCACACTGAGCACAGATATAGAGCGTTTTTCAGGCAGAGAACGTATACTACTGGTGGTCACTGGTCACTGGTCAGCAAAACTCTGCTCTGTACTCCTCTTATATAATACTGGTGGTCCCCAGTCCCCACAATAAAGCAGTGTGAGCACAGATATATGCAGCACACTGAGCACAGATATGGAGCGTTTTTCAGGCAGAGAACGTATAATACTGGTGGTCACTGGTCACTGGTCAGCAAAACTCTGCACTGTACTCCTCCTATATAATACTGCTGGTCCCCAGTCCCCACAATAAAGCAGTGTGAGCACAGATATTTGCAACACACTGAGCACAGATATGGAGCGTTTTTCAGGCAGAGAACATATAATACTGGTGATCACTGGTCAACAAAACTCTGCACTGTACTCCTCCTATATAATACCTTTGGTCCCCAGTCCCTACAATAAAGCAGTGTGAGCACAGATATATGCAGCACACTGAGCACAGATATGGAGCGTTTTTCAGGCAGAGAACATATAATACTGGTGGTCACTGGTCAGTAAAACTCTGCACTGTACTCCTCCTATATAATACTGCTGGTCCCCAGTCCCCACAATAAAGCAGTGTGAGCACAGATATATGCAGCACACTGAGCACAGATATGGAGCATTTTTTAGGCAGAGAACGTATAATACTGGTGGTCACTGGTCAGCAAAACTCTGCACTATACTCCTCCTATTTACCCAGTCCACACAATAAAGCAGTGAGCACAGATATTTGCAGCCCCCTGAACAAAACTGAGAGGATGCCAGACACATCCTCTCACTATCATTTCCAATGCACGAGTGAAAAATGGCGGCGAAGCGCGGCTCCTTATATAGAATCTGAATCTCGCGAAAATCCGACAGCGGGATGATGACGTTCGGGCGCGCTCGGGTTAACCGAGCAAGGCGGGAGGATCCGAGTCTGCCTCGGAACCGTGTAAAATAGGTGAGGTTCGGGGGGGTTCGGATTCCGAGGAACCGAACCTGCTCATCACTAATAACTAACGGATATTTTTTTTAAATTACAGCTTCTAGTCCTGGTAACAGCTTCCCTCCACAACAACAGCAACACAGTGATATGGATGAGACAATCATGTTAGAAATGCAGCCATTAAGCCAAGGAATCAGCCCCCCAGCACCTGTGAGTACACCACCACATCAAAGCACACCACCACCACAACACAGCCCAACAACACCAGTAACACAAGGCCCTGATCACGTGTTTTAGAACATTTGGGCTAGACAGCAGGCCACTAATGAAGATTGCCTGTGTAGGCAGACACAAATGTTTGCAAAGCTACCATGTCACCTCAAAAGAATTATCCAAAATATGAGTCAACAAAATGAACAAACCACGAGAATTGGCAATACCATGGAACACATGCCATGGGCAACTTACAGCGCATAATGGAAGAACAGCACAGACTAATGGAAGAACAGCACAGACATCAGCAAAGCTATATCAAAATTTTTCAAAACAATCAAAATATAAATTAATCTTTATTCCGAATTGTAGACAATCAAAATGCTGCTACTAATGAACTCAATGCCACCCTCACTAACCTCAATGAAACACTCAGATCCATGCACCAACAGCAAACAAGCAGCAGTTCTGGTATGACTACTCCAAATATCATGCCAGTGTCATCACCACCAAGACGCTCCACCAGAGCATGCCAACATGACAGTGTTAAAGGCAAAGGGCAGGACAAGCAGCTACCCAAAAAAACTTAACAAATAAACCTCACATTTTTAATTTCAGAGAAGTTAATCAAAATACTTAGTAAGTGTGTATGTTTGTCATAATACATATAACACTTAGCTCCTTGACAATTTGTACAACATAATTAATTATAAGTGGTACAAACAACAACAGGAAATTTGTACGCACATTTATTCTTTACCATCTTTGAATTTTTTGGGAGGAAGGAAATGTTGTTTGAGTTGCACATAGATGTTAGCAGGAAGTAACCAGGACACTTGATTTTTTTCTAATCATTACTCTTTCTAGATTCCAATCATTCTCAGATCCTGCAGACACAATAATTGGCAGCCAGGCAGAATATGTTTAGCAGGAAGTAAACAGACCACTTGATTTATTTATAATCATTACTCTTTCTAGATTGAATCATTCTTAGATCCTACAGACACAATAATTGGCAGCCAGGCAGAATATGTTTAGCAGGAAGTAAACAGACCACTTGATTTTTTTAATAAGCATTACTCTTTCTAGATTCCAATCATTCTCAGATCCTACAGACACAATAATTGGCAGCCAGGCAGAATCATCCATGACCAATGCAACTTACAATGTGAATTAAAACTGGTTTACATTTCTTCTGTAGACGACTTTACAAGAAAAACACAATAGAGTTGTGTAAAAGTGTTCGAATATGTTTGTGTAAATTTTTAAAATGTAATACCCAAAATGAATGACATTATTGTTGTGGCATGTTTGTGTGTGTTAAAAATGAGTAATCATATTTAAAAACCTGAGGCAGAACCCACAAAATGAAAAATATTTTAACTTTTAACACTAATGTGTGTAATAATGGATATATGTTGAAAAATATGTATTGACTTTTAAAACTCCAAATTTACTCAAGCAAACATAAGGCAATACAATATTTTGGATGAGACAAATTTGTGTCCCTTTTATAGGCATGATAAGTCAGGTGTGAATGATTTGTAAGTGTCAACACATGTAAACATGGCTGAAAAAATCAGGTCTATTTTTTTGCAGTTTTTTTTTACGATTCGCAAAATAATACGACCGCAATTGAGCACTCACAGACTAACACCCAAATACGAATGAATAGTGAATACCCGTGTTCTATGAAATAACAGCCGCGTTTGACCGATGGTCTATTCATTCGTATTTCTGAACTTTGCCATTCAAACCATTACGAATAGTCCAAACACTGCGGATATTTGTGCTTAGTGAATTCCCGTGTTGGGACTTAGAAAAAAAAATGGACAAACTCGAATTTATTGTAAATATTGACCCTGGAGTGAGTATTACACTGTAATGATCAGTGATTGGTATATATGATGAGACTCTAGCAGGGAACATCGCTGCAGCCCTGATAGATCTGGAGTGAGTATTACACTATAATGATCAGTGACAGGTATATATGATGAGACTCTAGCAGGGAACATCGCTGCAGCCTGATAGATCTGGAGTGAGTATTACACTATAATGATCAGTGACAGGTATATATGATGAGACTCTAGCAGGTAACATCGCTGCAGCCCTGATAGATCTGGAGTGAGTATTACGCTATAATGATCAGTGACTGGTATATATGAGGAGACTCTAGCAGGGAACATCGCTGCAGTCCTGATAGATCTGGAGTGAGTATTACACTATAATGATCAGTGACATGTATATATGATGAGACTCTAGCAGGGAACATCGCTGCAGCCCTGATAGATCTGGAGTGAGTATTACAATATAATGTTCAGTGACAGGTATATATGATGAGACTCTAGCAGGGAACATCGTTGCAGCCCTGATAGATCTGGAGTGAGTATTACACTATAATGATCAGTGACAGGTATATATGATGAGACTCTAGCAGGGAACATCGCTGCAGCCTGATAGATCTGGAGTGAGTATTACACTGTATAATGATCAGTGACAGGCATATATGATGAGACTCTAGCAGGGAACATCGTTGCAGCCCTGATAGATCTGGAGTGAGTATTACACTATAATGATCAGTGACAGGTATATATGATGAGACTCTAGCAGGGAACATCGCTGCAGCCTGATAGATCTGGAGTGAGTATTACACTATAATGATCAGTGACAGGTATATATGATGAGACTCTAGCAGGGAACATCGCTGCATCCCTGATAGATCTGGAGTGAGTATTACACTATAATGATCAGTGACAGGTATATATGATGAGACTCTAGCAGGGAACATCGCTGCAGCCCTGATAGATCTGGAGTGAGTATTACACTATAATGATCAGTGACTGGTATATATGATGAGACTCTAGCAGGTAACATCGCTGTAGCCTGATAGATCTGGAGTGAGTATTACACTATACTGATCAGTGACAGGTATATATGATGAGACTCTAGCAGGGAATATCGCTGCAGCCTTATAGATCTGGAGTGAGTATTACACTATAATGATCAGTGACAGGTATATATGATGAGACTCTAGCAGGGAACATCGTTGCAGCCCTGATAGATCTGGAGTGAGTATTACACTATAGGGATCAGTGACAGGTATATATGATGAGACTCTAGCAGGGAACATCGTTGCAGCCCTGATAGATCTGGAGTGAGTATTACACTATAATGATCAGTGACAGGTATATATGATGAGACTCTGGCAGGGAACATCGCTGCAGCCCTGATAGATCTGGAGTGAGTATTAAACTATGATGACTGTGGTCTGTACATGAGAAGCTTACGCTGTAAGTGTCCTGATGGTCACAGTTGCTGCACAATTTTATGGATTAAAAATGTTATCCTGATATTTACCCAAATTAATTGTTGATAATATTTTAACCCTGAAATTTACTTTGTCTGTTTTTCTTTGTTATTATAATATGAATTATAGAACAGTATAATGATTTGTGTTCAGCAGTAATGAGGTTCTGCAGCTGCTGTACTAGACACTTACTGTACTATACAAAGAACGATTGCTAGCTGTATAACCAACATACTGTAGGGCCTGAACCATCCTTTTACAGCTGAAAAATGCAACTTCCAAAAAAGAGAACCACAACAATTACACAGCGTCAAAATTCTGAATATATGCTAAAAATAATAATATATCAGTGACTGTGAAAAATATTAACACATTTATACAGAATATGATTAAGAACAAATAAAAATGTGGATCAGCAGATGTGAGAATATATAGATATGTCTGAATTAGCGCCAAATAGCGACATTTGCAAGAAACAGTCACTGAGACTCAGCAGCGCTAAGTATATTTTTCCTTTTATATAGATCTCAGTGGCATCACTAATGAAACAAAAGTACAATGTAAGGGTGCAGTGACCACTGGGGCTAGCATGTTATGTACTTCTGGGGTGCAGTCACAATGCTTGCGGTCAGGATTTTGGCGTTCAGGAGACCAGCGACGGTATCCAGACAGCTGGTATTTTGCTGAAGGCAAGCATACTGACACCCACCAATGATTGCTACTCGGATGGTGGTTCCACGCCACCAACTGAGTGGCAATAGAAACTGTGATGAGCAAAGCTTGCCACCAGGCCCACAGCATGGCGAGCACACAAGGGGACTCGCTGCCTCACAGCTGGCAACACATCTGTTGGTATATCATACCGGACCTCTACTTATGTGTGAGATGAAGTTGTAAAAAATGCAAAAGAAGACTTCTGCACTAAATATCATTATGCTTTATTTGTGACTTTATACTCACTATGTACTTTTTCTTTTACAACATAGAGTAAGAGTGAGTGGTTGGCACAAGCAATACTAGGATCACTATAGTAAATATCAAAAGAATGGATAAGAAAAGACAAAAGAAAGGTGATAGGAAATAGGGGAAGGAAAGGGCAGAAGTTGGAAGGGGAAGAGAGTCATTCGAGTTAATCACGCTGTGTAGATGAGTAAAAGAAAATGTGTTCATCGTATCCTCTGGTTTCTTTAAAGGCTAACCAGTTATTCCAGGTAGCCACAAAATCAGAAGAAGGTAACTTTATGAAAGAGGTTAGGTCATCCATGAGCATGTAATGGTCTATGCTATGGAACCAAAGAGACACATTCGGGCAAACTGAGGCTCTCTGCAGCATTCATCAAATGCCGGAGTAGTGATTTTTTAAATATATTGAAACAGGAATGTCCATGAAATTGTATAGCCAAAACTCAGGTGTATCTGGTAGAGATCATGATAGACACTTCCGGCAGAAATTTTGCAGCTGTCCGCCATGAATTATTGCCCTTGAGTGTACTGACTAAACATTGGGCTACAGAAACTAAATATCTGTAATTAGTGATTGGCTTACTAATTGTGGCACATACTCAACATTTTGCAGACCTGACATTGAAGAGTACAGAAGTATCCTGGCATTTATCTTTGCAATTGATGAAATTAACAAGGACCCCAACCTTCTCCCAAATGTGACTCTGGGTTATCACATATATGACACTTGTGGGGATCGAAAGAAAACCTTACAGTATGTCCTGCAGATATTGTCTGGAGAAATGATGGAGGCTCCTAATTATTCCTGTAGGAAACATGAGAAAGTGTTTGGATTTGTTGGTGATTCTGATTTTCATACAAGCCATGTGATGGCCCAGTTACTGAGTCTGTACCAGTACCCACAGGTAAGTGATCTCTGTATTTTATCTGTATTTTATTATACAGTACCTGCTAATATCCCCACATTTCTCTGTACAATGTGCCTCTCTCTCATTGGCTGTTGTTCTTCTCTGTGCCTCTTGGGGCTGCTGAATATATCCTGACCATTGTATTTTTCCCATAGAGGTGCATTTGTATTACAAATAGAGGTATTTCATCATTGTGGCACATACTTCCTGAATAATATGACTAACTCTGGTACTGGGGGTCTTGGGTTTCAATACTTTGCTTTATGCATGTTATCATAGTGGAATCAAGTCTATAATGCACATTACTTATAAGGGCACACACATCCTGCAATAATACAATTGTCCTGTGAGTTCTTTAATTGCTCATGAGACCTTAAGTATTGCAATTTCTACTACAAAGTAGTTGTTGCGATCAAATACAATAGTTGTTGCACAGAAATAGTGAAAAAATACCCATTGCAGAAATTGTGAATGCATCACAATATGCAGTCTGATCACAAAACCACACACAAATTGCTATCTGTGCAAGGCAAGGTCATTCTTGTGACACAAGAGGCTGGAAGTGGTCATCGCTGATGTCAGAGGCCCCCTTAAAAATGCCTGGGCACACCTGTGTTTTTGCAAACCCAGAAAACCCAAAAGAAAACGCCACCATGGCTGAGTAGTTGGGAGGGGGTAATGCAATGGCCACAGGGGCCTGTATAAATGTGTCATAGGTGTCAAGATCCAGGTTATTAGCCCCCATTATTTACCTGCTAAGTAACTCCTGAAACTGGCCTGGCATTCCAGGCCTGCATTCCACCTGTGCTGTCTGCGGGCAGCGCGCTGCAGGTCTGTGTCTCAAGGTTCTCTTCTGTGATCGCGGCAGTGCTGGCATGGCAACATTATACAAAATATCCATTTGTTTAAAGTATGGTGTCTCTTGCCCTCCGTGACCTCCACCGCCATTACTACCGATTCTCACATAAAAAGTTCAAAAAGACTTTCTCTCCAGTTTCAAACATAGGTGCAGCCATGTTTGTTTATCATCACATGTTGTTTTCAGCCTATCCGCTGCATTCTGGACTCTGCCTTAATTATCCAGGCAATCTTCTTAAGACGACTGGATTCATCTTCTTCCATGGGCTGAATTATGTCATAATAACCAGTACTACTCATCATCCTCTTCTACGCTATTCTTTCCCAACTACGGTCTCCATCCAAAGGTTCCAGAGTTTCAACCGCTTCCAGCAACAGCAGTACCTGCAGCTGATGTCGCCTTTCTTCAGTTTTCTAGAAACTGGAAGAATATCCGGACAGCTCTCTTGAAAGCTTCCTCAAGGTACAAAAAGTTTGCAGACAAGAAGGGTAGAGCAATTCCATCCCTCAAACCAGGTGACCGTATTTGGCTGTCTACTAAAAATCTGAGTTTAAGAGTTCCAAGTATGAAGTTTGCTCCTCGGTACATCGGCCACATTATACAAAATATCCATTTGTTTAAAGTACGGCGTCTCCTACCATGCACGGCCTCCGCCGCCATTACTGCCGGTTCTCACATGTAAGTACAAAGACTTTCCCTCCAGTTTCAAACATGGGCGCAGCCATGTTTGTTTTTCATCACATGTTGTTTTCAGCCTTTGCCGCTGCAGTCTGGACTCTGCCTTAATTATCCAGCCAATCCTTGCTCATCAGCTGGTACAAATATCCTGCTCCAGGGCTGAATAATTGTCAGTGCTTTGGTTGCCAATCCTGCATACATGTCTCTCCTGATTGGTGAATTCTCAGCTTGACTTTCCAGATATTCCAGCTCCTGTGATTCAGCTTCTACAAAATACCGGCAGCAATCACCATCCTGCGGTGCAGCCTGAATCCTGCAGTGTTCCAGCTCTGCTTCCTGGCTTTCTACTGCTGCGTCCTGACATCGGCTTCCAGCATTGGTTCTATTCTGCCTCCAGCTTCCAGTGGTGTCCTGGTATCGTTATTGCTTCCATTATCTACAGCATCGTTCACTAGCTTCTGTGGTAAAGTTTGGAAGAAGATAGTGTGAACAGATAATAGCGCTCTCCAACCACCATGAAAAAGGAGAAGACCTTTTGTCAGTGCAACAATAATAATAAAAACAAATCACCCTATTAATGGATGAAATAAATGCCAGTGGAATAGTCATAGGCATCCAGCTCAGTCCTTATAGAATAGTTGATCATCCGTTCTTATATCTTTTCTGAATAGCCGTGAACACCTGAAAAAAAGTATCTCTCTAGTCCCTGTTGCAAGGGACAAATTGAGAGATACTTATAAGGAACAGATATAGTGTAGACGTCCTTAAAATAAAGACAACTTTTTATTCTTTCAAGGTTCCACTTACAGAAAGACAAAATTAAAACAGCATAACATATACTCAGTGGGATATATCACCAATCCAGATGGCACAAGAAAGGGGGGAAACCTCTGACACCCGATGTATGTGGTGAGGATGGGTCCCGGTTCCGGATACACGGCTCCCAATACAAGAGGTCCTCCCAGGAGATTGGATCAGCCCACGAGACACACAGCAAACACGAGCCACGCTCTACGTGTTTCGGACCGTTGGTCCTTCGTCAGAAGCGTGGTTTAAAATGGCTCGAGTCCCCTTATTTAAACCCTACAAACGAGTGTCCTCAGCTGGGGTTCATTGCCGCTAATCGGCAAAAAAACCCGGTGACGCGCTTCCGTTCTCGGACGCGTTACCGGAAGCGGAAGTCCTCTGCGGTCCATATGCGTTCCACCAATGCCGGAAATGTCCTCCTTCGTGCGTTCCACTCGATGATCAGTCGCACAATTCTTTCAGCAAGGTGGTATACAATGTTAATAGCAGAAAAAAGTCCACAAGCCCTAGGGCTCAGTCCAGGTATATACAAAAAATAGAATAATAAACAAGTATAAATAAACCATAACAGTTAGTTTACGAATTAAAATTAGTTAAGGTAAGAAACATTTGAGTTCAAATTCACCGTTTAGGCCCCTCGGAACAAGGGTCCCCAAACGGTGAATCCACCTCATCTCAGCCTGTGCCAGTCTTTTTTCTATATCTCTGGTTCTCCAGACTGGGAGGATCAACTGAATAGCACAGAAAAATTTTAAAAAACATTCCTTAGTGTTATGGATTTTTTTAAAATGTGAAGAAACTGTGTGGGTTTCTAGGCTTTTGCGTATATTGTAGATGTGTTCAGCCCATCTCACCTTGGCACATCTACTTGTTCTCCCAACATAAAACAAACCACATGCACACTCCAGGATGTATACAACATTTCTGGAGTGGCACGTGATGAATTCCCTTATTGGGTATACCTGGCCATTCACTTTAAATTCAGTTATTTTTCTCAAAGGGGATTTCACAGTCTTACACATCAGGCAGTCGCCGCAACGGTGAAAACCCTTAGTCCTTATGCTTTGCCTGGACTCGCTCTCTACACTGCTCCTAACCAGTTGGTCCTTTAGAGATGATGCCCTTCTATATACGAAGACTGGCTTCTCTGGTAACAGGGGTCCGATAATTGCATCTTGTTTGAGGATGTTCCAATTGGATCGGAACACCCGCTCTATTCTCTTGTGTGACTGATTGAATTGGCTGATGAAGG
The DNA here is from genome assembly GCF_028390025.1 of Pseudophryne corroboree. Taxonomy (NCBI): domain Eukaryota; kingdom Metazoa; phylum Chordata; class Amphibia; order Anura; family Myobatrachidae; genus Pseudophryne; species Pseudophryne corroboree. The sequence continues at coordinate 1,239,069,176 of NC_086444.1, read as the reverse complement.
CCCACTGGAATCTCCCATTATTCGACTCCTTTGATTTACATTTGGTTTCCAATAAAGTGTTTCTCTCTATATTGGATACTCTTGATCTTGCTTTATCCAATAAACTGGTGGAGTATCCTTTCTTGATGAAACGGTTCGAAATCTCATCAAACTGTTGATCACAGATATGTATATCCATGCAGTTCCTCTTAATTCTTGCAAACTGGCTGAAGGGAATCCCATCCAGCCTAATTCGCATGGTGCTCACTCGTTCTATCTATAAAGCCATTAGAGTCTGTGCTCTTCCTATATGTTTTGGTATTGACCTTCCCATTGGCAATATAGATACTCAAATCTAAAAAAGAAACCTCCATGTCACTGATGGTGAAAGTAAACTTGATTGACATGTCATTAGTGTTAAGCTCATCACAAAAAAGTTGAAGGGAAGCATTATCCCCCCTCCACACAAAAAACACGTCGTCAATATAACGCTGCCATGACACCAGGCCCGACCCCAGCTCACCACCGGGCCAGATGTATGTTTCCTCCCAGTAGGCGATGAACAAATTTGCATAGCTGGGGGCGAACCTGGTGCCCATGGCAGTGCCGACACGTTGCAAATAAAACGTACCATCAAAATAAAAATAATTATTCAGTAAAATAAATTTGATACTGTCCAGAATAAACTCTTTCAATATTTCGCTCATAGAGCTGGAGTTCAAAAAGTAGGAAACCGCAGTGAGACCTTGGTGTAGATCTATTATTGTGTACAATGTACACACATCTGCTGTACATAGAACATCATTTTCTTCCCATTTATATGACGTTAATCTTCTCAACATATCTCCAGTATCTTTTAAGAAAGCTCTGGTAGACTGTACCAATGGATGAAAAGATGATAATCCACCATTGCCGACAAATTGCTTGTTAGGCTGTTACACCCGGAGACAATTGGTCGACCTGGGGGGTGGAGGGGGTCCTTGTGGACCTTTGGAAGGACATATAGAGTAGGAATAGATGGATCTGAGATATTAAGGTAGACAAATTCTTTATCTGTGATTGCCTTCATGTCTAAAGCCTTTGTACATAGGTCGGACAATGCTTTGGCAATCTTTGATGTAGGATCAGACTTCAACTTAAGGTAAGTTTTACCGTCATTAAGTTGCCTATAGATTTCTTGCATATAGGCTTCCCTATTCATAAGGACCACCCCTCCACCCTTGTCCGCGGGCTTAACAATTAATTCCTTGTCATTTTTAAGATTCTTAACTGCCCGGAATTCTTTTTTGGTAAGATTAAGTCTCTTATTTTTTCTCATATTATCCGTCACAATGACTTTCTCTATTTCGTCACACACTACTTTATTGAAAGTGTCCAGACAACTTCCCTTAGCATGTAAGGGATAGAATGTGGAAGGGGGCTTAAAAGATGAGTTTTCACTATTAGTAATAACTACCGGAGGTTCTAAAGAATTGTCCTCTTTAATCTGAAAAAAATGTTTGAGGGTAAGCTTCCTTACAAATTTTTGTACGTCTATAAAGGTGTCAAAGGAATTGGGCTTACAGGAAGTCGCAAATTTTAAACCCTTCTGCAACACCTTTTTTTCCTCCTCATCAAGAACACGATCAGAGAGATTGAAGATTTTTCCTTCAGTGGAACCCAAATCTGTATCTGGATTATCAATCATCACTGGTATAGTGGTTTTTGGATTTCTTTTAAACTTTCGTTTGAGACCCGCCCTTTTACCTCTTTTATTGGTCTTATGGCGTGCCCCACTTACTACTATGTCGGTAGAAACACCTACCAATGGTCCCTCGGGGTTCTTTGGCCCCACTCTAAAAAAGAAGCCGTTTCTTGTTCGACATATGGACCATTCCGGACTCTATTAAATCTTTTTGGAGAAGATAATCTTCTATCAAAGTCTCGAAATCTGGGTCTGGACCTATATGTGGCCCACCTATCATTAAACCTTTGATGATTGATTTGATTTGGTTCATCCCCAGATCTATTGTGGGGGATGGTGTTATTTCTGTTCGTAGGGGGATGATAGATGTTATCTCTATTAGATGGATTAGAGGATTTCCCTCTTCTCCATGAGGCGATCTTTCCACTCTGACCTGAAGGACCCTGGTGTGGACCTTCCAGGTTAGTTTCTACCGTTTGTTTGACATTTCTAGTTTTTCCCTTTTTCTTATTGATCTTATTTACTATTTGTACCCCTGGATTAGATCCTACGGGGAATACTTCTGTCCCTACATCTGTTGTTTCCACGGAATCCCTTTTAAACTTCTTTAGTTTCCTATCCCTCAATTCCTTCGTACTTTTATTCATCCTTTGTAGGAGTAATTTTTCTAAACCCTGGAATTCTTCTGATTCCTTATAAGGACGTACTAATGATTGTAGTGTGTCTATCTCATCATTCAATTGAGTCATATTTTTCTTTCTCTCTCTGATAATCAAATCTATCAGGGAGAGTGAACAGGAATTAAGGATCGTGTCCCATTCTTTCCTAAACTCTGTTTCAGATGTATTAAAAGTGGGTGGTTTGAGAATTTTGAGACCCTTAGGTATGAGGTGGGAGCTCTGGTAGTGTTCCAGCGTTACTACCTCCCACCACATCCTATTTTCTTTCATCATGGTTTGTTCAAGTTTCTTAAATACTGAATTTAGATCCTCATCTGAAATCTCAATACTACTAGATGTATCAGAAAAGGTGGATTGAATTAATGTATTCCTGCTTTCCCTAAAATTAAACATGGCTGCAGCACAAAATCAAAGAAAGGATGCAAAAAACCAACAATAACAAAAGAACAATACTTTGAAAAATTGTGCGCACTAGGTAGAAGTGCAGCTAAACAATTCACACATAAATGTGCACCCAAAAACACATTTAGATTAGTACATTTGGAAGAAGATAGTGTGAACAGATAATAGCGCTCTCCAACCACCATGAAAAAGGAGAAGACCTTTTGTCAGTGCAACAATAATAATAAAAACAAATCACCCTATCACCCTAGAACGGATGATCGACTATTCTATAAGGACTGAGCTGGATGCCTATGACTATTCCACTGGCATTTATTTCATCCATTAATAGGGTGATTTATTTTTATTATTATTGTTGCACTGACAAAAGGTCTTCTCCTTTTTCATGGTGGTTGGAGAGCGCTATTATCTGTTCACACTATCTTCTTCCAAATGTACTAATCTAAATGTGTTTTTGGGTGCACATTTATGTGTGAATTGTTTAGCTGCACTTCTACCTAGTGCGCACAATTTTTCAAAGTATTGTTCTTTTGTTATTGTTGGTTTTTTGCATCCTTTCTTTGATTTTGTGCTGCAGCCATGTTTAATTTTAGGGAAAGCAGGAATACATTAATTCAATCCACCTTTTCTGATACATCTAGTAGTATTGAGATTTCAGATGAGGATCTAAATTCAGTATTTAAGAAACTTGAACAAACCATGATGAAAGAAAATAGGATGTGGTGGGAGGTAGTAATGCTGGAACACTACCAGAGCTCCCACCTCATACCTAAGGGTCTCAAAATTCTCAAACCACCCACTTTTAATACATCTGAAACAGAGTTTAGGAAAGAATGGGACACGATCCTTAATTCCTGTTCACTCTCCCTGATAGATTTGATTATCAGAGAGAGAAAGAAAAATATGACTCAATTGAATGATGAGATAGACACACTACAATCATTAGTACGTCCTTATAAGGAATCAGAAGAATTCCAGGGTTTAGAAAAATTACTCCTACAAAGGATGAATAAAAGTACGAAGGAATTGAGGGATAGGAAACTAAAGAAGTTTAAAAGGGATTCCGTGGAAACAACAGATGTAGGGACAGAAGTATTCCCCGTAGGATCTAATCCAGGGGTACAAATAGTAAATAAGATCAATAAGAAAAAGGGAAAAACTAGAAATGTCAAACAAACGGTAGAAACTAACCTGGAAGGTCCACACCAGGGTCCTTCAGGTCAGAGTGGAAAGATCGCCTCATGGAGAAGAGGGAAATCCTCTAATCCATCTAATAGAGATAACATCTATCATCCCCCTACGAACAGAAATAACACCATCCCCCACAATAGATCTGGGGATGAACCAAATCAAATCAATCATCAAAGGTTAAATGATAGGTGGGCCACATATAGGTCCAGACCCAGATTTCGAGACTTTGATAGAAGATTATCTTCTCCAAAAAGATTTAATAGAGTCCGGAATGGTCCATATGTCGAACAAGAAACGGCTTCTTTTTTAGAGTGGGGCCAAAGAACCCCGAGGGACCATTGGTAGGTGTTTCTACCGACATAGTAGTAAGTGGGGCACGCCATAAGACCAATAAAAGAGGTAAAAGGGCGGGTCTCAAACGAAAGTTTAAAAGAAATCCAAAAACCACTATACCAGTGATGATTGATAATCCAGATACAGATTTGGGTTCCACTGAAGGAAAAATCTTCAATCTCTCTGATCGTGTTCTTGATGAGGAGGAAAAAAAGGTGTTGCAGAAGGGTTTAAAATTTGCGCCTTCCTGTAAGCCCAATTCCTTTGACACCTTTATAGACGTACAAAAATTTGTAAGGAAGCTTACCATCAAACGTTTTTTTCAGATTAAGGAGGACAATTCTTTAGAACCTCCGGTAGTTATTACTAATAGTGAAAACTCATCTTTTAAGCCCCCTTCCACATTCTATCCCTTACATGCTAAGGGAAGTTGTCTGGACACTTTCAATAAAGTAGTGTGTGACGAAATAGAGAAAGTCATCGTGACGGATAATATGAGAAAAAATAAGAGACTTAATCTTACCAAAAAAGAATTCCTGGCAGTTAAGAATCTTAAAAATGACAAGGAATTAATTGTTAAGCCCGCGGACAAGGGTGGAGGGGTGGTCCTTATGAATAGGGAAGCCTATATGCAAGAAATCTATAGGCAACTTAATGAACGATAAAACTTACCTTAAGTTGTAGTCTGATCCTACATCAAAGATTGCCAAAGCATTGTCCGACCTATGTACAAAGGCTTTAGACATGAAGGCAATCACAGATAAAGAATTTGTCTACCTTAATATCTCAGATCCATCTATTCCTACTCTATATGTCCTTCCAAAGGTCCACAAGGACCCCCTCCACCCCCCAGGTCGACCAATTGTCTCCGGGTGTAACAGCCTAACAAGCAATTTGTCGGCAATGGTGGATTATCATCTTCAGCCATTGGTACAGTCTACCAGAGCTTTCTTAAAAGATACTGGAGATATGTTGAGAAGATTAACGTCATATAAATGGGAAGAAAATGATGTTCTATGTACAGCAGATGTGTGTACATTGTACACAATAATAGATCTACACCAAGGTCTCACTGCGGTTTCCTACTTTTTGAACTCCAGCTCTATGAGCGAAATATTGAAAGAGTTTATTCTGGACAGTATCAAATTTATTTTACTGAATAATTATTTAATTTTGATGGTACGTTTTATTTGCAACGTGTCGGCACTGCCATGGGCACCAGGTTCGCCCCCAGCTATGTAAATTTGTTCATGGCCTACTGGGAGGAAACATACATCTGGCCCGGTGGTGAGCTGGGGTCGGGCCTGGTGTCATGGCAGCGTTATATTGACGACGTGTTTTTTGTGTGGAGGGGGGATAATGCTTCCCTTCAACTTTTTTGTGATGAGCTTAACACTAATGACATGTCAATCAAGTTTACTTTCACCATCAGTGACATGGAGGTTTCTTTTTTAGATTTGAGTATCTATATTGCCAATGGGAAGGTCAATACCAAAACATATAGGAAGAGCACAGACTCTAATGGCTTTATAGATAGAACGAGTGAGCACCATGCGAACTAGCTGGATGGGATTCCCTTCAGCCAGTTTGCAAGAATTAAGAGGAACTGCACGGATATACATATCTGTGATCAACAGTTTGATGAGATTTCGAACCGTTTCATCAAGAAAGGATACTCCACCAGTTTATTGGATAAAGCAAGATCAAGAGTATCCAATATAGAGAGAAACACTTTATTGGAAACCAAATGTAAATCAAAAGAGTCGAATAATGGGAAATTCCAGTGGGCCTTCATCAGCCAATTCAATCAGTCACACAAGAGAATAGAGCGGGTGTTCCGATCCAATTGGAACATCCTCAAACAAGATGCAATTCTCGGACCCCTGTTACCAGAGAAGCCTGTCTTCGTATATAGAAGGGCACCATCTCTAAAGGACCAACTGGTTAGGAGCAGTGTAGAGAGCGAGTCCAGGCAAAGCATAAGGACTAAGGGTTTTCACCGTTGCGGCGACTGCCTGATGTGTAAGACTGTGAAATCCCCTTTGAGAAAAATAACTGAATTTAAAGTGAATGGCCAGGTATACCCAATAAGGGAATTCATCACGTGCCACTCCAGAAATGTTGTATACATCCTGGAGTGTGCATGTGGTTTGTTTTATGTTGGGAGAACAAGTAGATGTGCCAAGGTGAGATGGGCTGAACACATCTACAATATACGCAAAGGCCTAGAAACCCACACAGTTTCTTCACATTTAAAAAAAATCCATAACACTAAGGAATGTTTTTTAAAAATTTTCTGTGCTATTCAGTTGATCCTCCCAGTCTGGAGAACCAGAGATATAGAAAAAAGACTGGCACAGGCTGAGATGAGGTGGATTCACCGTTTGGGGACCCTTGTTCCGAGGGGCCTAAACGGTGAATTTGAACTCAAATGTTTCTTACCTTAACTAATTTTAATTTGTAAACTAACTGTTATGGTTTATTTATACTTGTTTATTATTCTATTTTTTGTATATACCTGGACTGAGCCCTAGGGCTTGTGGACTTTTTTCTGCTATGGACATTGTATACCACCTTGCTGAAAGAATTGTGCGACTGATCATCGAGTGGAACGCACGAAGGAGGACATTTCCGGCATTGGTGGAACGCATATGGACCGCAGAGGACTTCCGCTTCCGGTAACGCGTCCGAGAACGGAAGCGCGTCACCGGGTTTTTTTGCCGATTAGCGGCAATGAACCCCAGCTGAGGACACTCGTTTGTAGGGTTTAAATAAGGGGACTCAAGCCATTTTAAACCACGCTTCTGACGAAGGACCAACGGTCCGAAACGCGTAGAGCGTGGCTCGTGTCTGCTGTGTGTCTCGTGGGCTGATCCAATCTCCTGGGAGGACCTCTTGTATTGGGAGCCGTGTATCCGGAACCGGGACCCATCCTCACCACATACATCGGGTGTCAGAGGTTTCCCCCCTTTCTTGTGCCATCTGGATTGGTGATATATCCCACTGAGTATATGTTATGCTGTTTTAATTTTGTCTTTCTGTAAGTGGAACCTTGAAAGAATAAAAAGTTGTCTTTATTTTAAGGACGTCTACACTATATATGTTCCTTATAAGTATCTCTCAATTTGTCCCTTGCAACAGGGACTAGAGAGATACTTTTTTTCAGGTGTTCACGGCTATTCAGAAAAGATATAAGAACGGATGATCGACTATTCTATAAGGACTGAGCTGGATGCCTATGACTATTCCACTGGCATTTATTTCATCCATTAATAGGGTGATTTGTTTTTATTATTATTGTTGCACTGACAAAAGGTCTTCTCCTTTTTCATGGTGGTTGGAGAGCGCTATTATCTGTTCACACTATCTTCTTCCAAATGTACTAATCTAAATGTGTTTTTGGGTGCACATTTATGTGTGAATTGTTCAGCTGCACTTCTACCTAGTGCGCACAATTTTTCAAAGTATTGTTCTTTTGTTATTCTGTGGTAAAGTGTCACTGGCTTCAAGCTTCCAGCATGTCACTTACATCGCTTTCAGCTTCCAGCAGTGATTGGTGTTACCATCTGCCTACAGCGGTGCTTCATATCATCTCCAGCAGTATTCATATATCGTCCTGCATATCATTCCACACAACATCGGACCACAGTATCCATCAATGCTCACCATCGAACTGTTGCTCCAGTGGTGAGTTAAGCACATCTTTCCTCACACCAGTTCCGTCCGGTAGTCTCTGGCAATCCTACCTACATCTCTTCAACCTCAGTGTATCAGTGCCTATCCCAGTCTCCTGTCTACCACCTACTGGGCAGTACTTGCTCGTTCCTCAATACAGCGGTTAGCTGTGGCCACAGACTTTCCAACTCCGGATTTTGGAAAGGACTTTGTTATCTTGTTCTGCATAGCCACAGTCTCAAATACCAGTTGCATTCCCAGGAACTGTACTGCATTTTCATTCTGCACTCACTGTTGAGGATATCTTATTGCCAAGATGTATACTGTGTGTTCAATAAATTGACTGTTTAATTTTACTCCGTTGTTGTGGTCACGCCTTCAGGTTCATGGTGTTCTAACATCCTGTATGTCTAGCAAACTAATCTCATCTCAACGGTTCACCTACATGCCAGCTTTTGCATCTGAGGCTTCCCTCAGTCATCCTCAGCCCTCAGTTGTGACAGTAAGCACTGACCATATGGATACAGCCAGAGACCAGGGCCAAGCTATCAGCCTGATAAAACAACTTGCAGCCCGTTTAGAACATCAGGAGGCAAGTGATTTGCTGTCTCCAGGACCTCTCCTCCTGGCTGGATGGGATTCAAACAACCCTCTGTGGTCCAGGGGCGTTCAGTGTGCCGACTACAGTACCTTTGGTGGTAACCCCACCCACAAGTCCCGTTTCTGCTCCTCGTCTTCATCTGCTGACACAAGCCAAGTTTGATGGTTCCCCTGAAGCCTGTCAAGGTTTTCTAAACCAGTGTGAAATTCACTTTGAGTTGCAGCATGACAACTTTCCAACCGACCTCACCAAGGTTACCTACATCATCTCCCTCCTCAGTGGTCCTGCTCTGGATTGGGACTCACCTCTATGGGAGAAGTCTGATGTCCTGATTTCTTCCTATACAATTTTCGTGGCAACCTTCAGGCGCATGTTCTACGAGCCAGGACATGTGACATCTGCCTCCACTGATCTATTCCAGCTACATCAGGGAACATGTACAGTCAGTCAATATTTAGTACAATTCCAGATCATTTCATGTAAACTCTCATGGAATGATGACGCTCTCTACACAGCTTTCTGGCAAGGGTTTTCTGAGCGAATTAAAGATGAGCTTGCTACTAGAGACTTACCTCCTGAAATTGATGAGCTCATATCCCTATGCATCAAAGTTCATCTCAGATTCTGTGAAAGGGCAATTGAACGATGATGGTCCACACTTCTTAAAACCTCCAGTGTTATACCTCCTCGTCAGTTATCTCCACCCAAAGATGAGCCCATGCAGTACAACATACTCTCGTCTGTCTCCTGCAGAGCATAGAAGACGCTTATCAGAACACCTGTGTCTATATTGTACTGCTCCATCTCATGTCATCAACGCTTGTCCGAAGCGTCAGGGAAACTCCAAATCCTAGCCAATCAAGGAGAGGGTCAGCTAGGAGTAATTAATTCCTCTCAATCTTTATGTAACTGTAACCTTCCAGTTTCTCTTCAGGCATCTCAGCGCTCCAGGAATCTCATCGCTCTGTTGGATTCTGGAGCAGCCGGAAACTTTGTGACTGCGGAATTTGTTGAGCAGTGGTCCCTACCCACCGAGAGACTCTCATCCTCCATATGCCTGACTGTGGTGGATTGCAGCAGGATTTCCGACTCAGTCATTAATCTTAAGAACCTGCCTATCCGTCTGAAGTTAGGAGCTCTTCACTCTGAGTTGATATCTATTCTGATCATTCCAAAAGCCATGCATCCTGTGGTTCTAGGCCTTCTATGGCTTCGTCTCCATAATCCACAAACTGATTGAAAGATTACACATATCTTTACATGGAGTCCTTCCTGTTCAGAGACTTGTCTTATAAAAAGGTACTTCCAGCTTGCACCTCTTCTTCCAAGTCTACAGATGTTTCACCGTACCAAGATTTCACTGATGTTTTTAGTAAATTCTCTGCAGATATTCTTCCTCCTCACAGGGAGTGGGATTGTCCCATTGATCTCATTCCAGGGAAGTCTCCACCTCGAGGATGCACCTATCCGTTGTCGCTTCCATAGACACACTCCATGGAAGAGTATATAAAAGGAAACCTTGCCAAAGGTTTCATTCTACCTTCCTCCTCACCGGTTGGCACAGGCTTCTTCTTTGTGAAAAAGAAAGATGGTGGTCTGCGACCCTGTATTGACTACTGTGGGCTCAACGACATCGCAGTGAAAAATCAGTATCCTTTGCCTCTTATCTCCGAGCTTTTTTATCGTGTCAGTGGAGCCACCATCTTTTCCAAGTTGGACCTGAGGGGTGCATACAATCTCATACGTATCCGTAAGGGTGACGAGTAAACGATCGCGTTTAACGCCCGTGATGGACATTACGAGTACCTCATCATGCCTTTTGGACTAAGTAATGCTCCAGCAGTATTCCAACATTTTGTGAACAACATTTTTTGTGATGTCCTCTACCGACATGTTGTGGTCTACCTCAATGATATTTTTATCTTTGCTAATGACAAAAAGGAGCATCATCATTGGGTCAAGGAAGTTCTGTCCCATCTCCGTGCCAACCATTTCTATTGTAAATTGGAAAAATGTGTGTTCAAGGTCAAGTCAATTCCGTTTCTGGGGTACACCGTGTCCGGTTCCAGATTAGAGATGGATCCTGAGAAACTTCAGGCTATCCATGATTGGCGAATACCCACAACTCTCAAGGGTGTTCAAAGATTTCTGGGGTTTACCAATTATTACAGGAGGTTCATTCGGGGCTTCTCTACTATTGTAGCACCTCTCACTGCTCTTACAAGAATAGGTGCTAATCCCTCCAAGTGGTCGGAAGAAGTTACTCAAGCTTTTTATCTACTAAAACAGAAGTTTGTCTCCACTCCAGTTCTGAAAAAGATTAATACCAGCTCACCCTTCACCTTAGAGGTGGATGCCTCTTCAGTCAGAGTCGGCGCTGTGCTCTCTCAAACAGACGAGGATGGCCACTTACATCCCTATGGCTTCTTCTCACAGAAGTTCTCGTCTGCTGAGCGTAATTATGCCATTGGTGATCAAGAACTTTTAGCTATTAAACTCGCTCATGAAGAATGGAGATATCTACTGGAGGGAGCTTCTCATACCATCACTATCCACACAGACCACAAGAACCTTCTGTACTTAAATGCCACCCAATGCCTCTACTCTCGTCAAGCCAGATGGGCACTCTTCTTTTCCAGGTTTGACTTTAAACTTTCATTTTGTCCAGGGTCACAGAATCGTAAGGCTGATGCTCTTTCCCGCTCCTGGGAGCAAGAAAATTAGTCTGAGTCTACTGGTAAATATCCCATTCTCGATCCAGTGGTATTCTCCGCTGAGAGAGTGGACTCTATGCATCCGCCACGGAAAAGCTATGTGAAACCGTCCCTTAGAAGGAAGCTCTTGCAGTGGGTGCATTCCTTTCACTTCTCCAGACATGCGGGTATTTAGAAAACCTTTAAATTGATTTCCAGATCATACTGGTGGCCGACCCTGAAGAAAGACACTGCAGAGTTTATCGCATCCTGCCCTAAATGTGCCCAGCACAAGGTACCTCGCCAGTTGCCCGCTGGACAACTGGTACCCTTGTCGTTTCCTCATCGCCCATGGACCCATTTATCTATGGACTTTATTTCAGATCTTCCTGAATGTAACAAATATAATACATCTGGGTTGCAGTTGACCGGTTCACCAAGATGGATCACTTCGTTTCTCTCACCGGTCTTCCATCAGCTTCCAAGCTGGCTCAAGTTTTTATTCAAGAAATTTTCAGACTACATGGTCTTCCAGAAGAGATTATCTCTGATAGAGGTGTCCAGATCGTAGCCAAATTCTGGCGAAGTCTGTGTTCACCACTCCAAGTCAAGCTAAAGTTTTCCACCGCTTATCACCCCCAAACAAATGGGCAAACCGAAAGGGTGAATCAGGACTTGGAGTCCTTCCTCTGAATTTAAATATCATCTTCTCAAGACAACTGGATTCATCTTCTTCCATGGGCCGAATTATGTCATAATAACCAGTACCACTCTTCATCCTCTTCTACGCCATTCTTTGCCAGTTACGGTCTCCATCCAAAGGTTCCAGAGTTTCAACCGCTTCCAGCAACAGCAGTACCTGCAGCTGATGTCGCCTTTTGTCAGTTTTCTAAAAACTGGAAGAATATCCAGACAGCTCTCTTGAAAGCTTCCTCAAGGTACAAAAAGTTTGCAGACAAGAAGGGTAGAGCAATTCCAGCCCTCAAACCAGGTGACCGTATTTGGCTGTCTACTAAAAATCTGAGTTTAAGAGTTCCAAGTATGAAGTTTGCTCCTCGGTACATCGGCCACATTATACAAAATATCCATTTGTTTAAAGTACGGCGTCTCCTACCATGCACGGCCTCCGCCGCCATTACTGCCGGTTCTCACATGTAAGTACAAAGACTTTCCCTCCAGTTTCAAACATGGGCGCAGCCATGTTTGTTTTTCATCACATGTTGTTTTCAGCCTATCCTCTGCAGTCTGGACTCTGCCTTAATTATCCAGCCAATCCTTGCTCATCAGCTAGTACAAATATCCTGCTCCAGGGCTGAATAATCGTCAGTGCTTTGGTTGTCAATCCTGCATACATGTCTCTCCTGATTGGTGAATTCTCAGCTTGACTTTCCAGATATTCCAGCTCCTGTGATTCAGCTTCTACAAAATACCGGCAGCAATCACCATCCTGCGGTGCAGCCTGAATCCTGCAGTGTTCCAGCTCTGCTTCCTGGCTTTCTACTGCTGCGGTCCTGACATCGGCTTCTAGCATTGGTTCTATTCTGCCTCCAGCTTCCAGTGGTGTCCTGGTATCGTTATTGCTTCCATTATCTACAGCATCGTTCACTAGCTTCTGTGGTAAAGTGTCACTGGCTTCAAGCTTCCAGCATGTCACTTACATCGCTTTCAGCCTCCAGCAGGGATTGGTGTTACCATCTGCCTACAGCGGTGCATCATATCATCTCCAGCGGTATTCATATATCATCCTGCATATCATTCCACACAACATCGGACCACAGTATCTATCGATGCTCACCATCGAACTGTTGCTCCAGTGGTGAGTTCAGCACATCTTTCCTCACACCAGTTTCGTCCAGTAGTCTCTGGCAATCCTACCTACAGCTTTTCAACCTCAGTGTATCAGTGCCTATCCCAGTCTCCTGTCTGCCACCTACTGTGCAGTACTTGCTCATTCCTCATTACAGCAGTTAGCTGTGGCCACGGACTTTCCAACTCCGGATTTTGGAAAGGACTTTGTTTTCTTGTTCTGCATAGCCACAGTCTCAAATACCAGTTACATTCCCAGGAACTGTACGGCATTTTCATTCTGCACTCACTGTTGAGGATTTCTCATTGCCAAGATTTATACTGTGTGTTCAATAAACTGACTGTTATATTTTACTCCATTGTTGTGGTCACGCCTTCGGGTTTATGGTGTTCTAACATCCTGTATGTCTAGGAACCTAATCTCAATCTCAATGGTTCACCTACATGCCAGCCCCTACATCTGAGGCTTCCCTCAGTCAGCCTCAGCCCTCAGTTGTGACACTTGGCTGTGGACTAGTGGAGCCTGATGCTGGTTTTTAAAAGTCGAGGTGCTAATACATCTTTTTTTCCAAATATTTTGAAACCAAGGGCCAAATTTACTAAAGTTGGATTTTGGTGATTTAAGTGATTTAGCATTCTGTTTCAATTTGATTTCCATTCAATGTGGGTTTTAGTTGATTTATTAAAGACCAAATAAAATGTCAATAATAAAGACAGATTCAACTCATATCCCAATAGAAATCACATTTCTTAAAAATATCAATGTTTTCCCATAGACCAACATGAAATCCCCTAATTTAAGAAAGTTCAATTTGATATTGAACTCTAAATCGAACTCCAAATCAAACCCCAAATCCCAAACTGTTTAGACTGATCTTAGATGATCAATTTTGATTTCTAAGCTCTTTCTAATAATAGGAAATTGTTAGTGATGACTTTTTGAGTACCCAAAAACATATGGGGCAGTGTAGAAGTATCAAAAATGGGTGACCATGGTTATGATATGTTCTGCTCCCACCTACACAATACAATTCATCACCTGACTGAGATAACCCTGCAGGAACAATCAGAGCACCAGCAGCAGCTTAATGAGCTGAATAGAGCACATATTTATACTTATAAACATCAAACGTAATCTATTACTATGCAATAGATAGCACCAGAGCACAATATTGGGCAATTTGGCTGATAAATATAATGACATTTATAAACATGAGTGAAGTAACCGGCTCTCCTGATTCAGCCCATGATGCCAGAGGGATGGTTGTTGTGTAAGATACCAGTATGTGGTAATAAAGCAACTAATAAAGATGCACAATAATATAGAGACCCAATCCATGTCAAAATTCCTCTTTGTTTTTTTCCATGTGGACTACAATTGGGACCTGTAACCTGTGCCGAGCACAGCGGTAGCATAGCGAAGCACCTTGCCCGAAGTGAAGAGAGTCATGCGAAGGGACACGGGGCACTAATTGAGGTTCCTCATCACTTTACGAAGAAAACAACACAAAAAACATCAAAACTTGTCAACATTTTTTCTTGCCGACCTTGTTCATGTCGACATATTTCAAGTGTCGACCTAGCCACTGTAGACCAATAGGTGTCAACCTATTGGGTGTCAACCTAGACACTGTCCACCCTGAGTCCCATACCCCTATAATGACCCTGGTGTAGCTATGTTAATAAGTTTAACTAAAAACTGTAATTCACAATATTTCTCAAATATGTTCTTTTTTAAATGCTAAATACTGGGATATTTCTTTTGGTTAGGAAATTTATCTAATCCATTTTTAAACATATTGACTGATTCCACTAATACTACATTTTCTGGCAGAGAATTCCAAATCCTTACTGCACTTACTGTGAAGAGTCCTGTCCTGCATTGGGTATAAAATGTTTTTCTCCTCTAACATCAGAGGGTGACCGCGTGTTCAGTGTACAGATTTTTTTTAAATCGCCTGATAGCTCTTTGTATTGTCCCGCTATAAATTTGTAAGTATCAATAATTTCTCCTCTTAGATGCCTCTTTTTGAGTGTAAACATATCTAACCTAGCAAGCATTTACTCATATTCCAGTTCCTCTAACCCCTTAATCAATTTGGTGGCTCGCCTCAGAACCTTTTCAAGTTCCATGATATCTTTTTTATAGTATAACCCCAGAAATGTACACATTAGGGATCATTCAGACCTGATCACACACTTGGATTTTTGCTGCGCTGCGATCAGTTCAGAACTGCACATGCGTATGCACCGCAATGCATAGGTGCATTATACGAGTACAAAGCGGATAGTTGCTGGGTGATGGATTATACGAAGAATCCATTCGCACGGCCGATTGCAAGGAGATTGACAGGAAGAAGGTGTTTGTGAGTGTCAACTGACCATTTTCTGGGAATATTTGAAAAAACACAGGTGTGTCCAAGCGTTTGCAGGGTGGGTGTCTGACATCAGTTCCAGTACTGCTTTCTCTGATCTACATTATCACTTACTTTTTCATATACTGTACACTAATTAAGTTAGTCTGACAATACCTATTCCTCACAAAACCGTGATGGTTCCTATTAATAACTTTGGAGGTCTCCAAGAACTCCTGTATGCTATACCTTATTATAATGTACCTGCCAATATTTTTCCCATTATATTTGTCAAACTTACAAGTCTATAATTTCCGGGATGAGTTTTAGTTCCCTTTTTAAATATTGGGACTTCCTCTGCTATACACCAGCCCTTTGGTTCCAAGACTGATGGAATTGTATCATAGAAAATCAAATATAAAGGCTTTGCTAATTCTGAGTGAAGCTCCATAAGAATCTTTGGATGAAGACCATCAGGACCTGGAGATTTATTTATCTTAATTTTACTTAGTCTCTCCTGGACTACTTACTCATTTAACAAAGCACTTAGCAACGGGACCTTATCATGGCTTTTGTTGTGCATTACTCCAACAAACTGAACCTCTCTAGTAAATACCTATGAAAAAAAAGTTAAATAATTCATCGTTTTCTTTGTCCTCATTAATCAAGACACCCAACTCACCCTATAATGGTCCTATGTTCCCCTTTTTTAACCTTTCACTGTTTATATACAGTACTTTAATTGTTTTCAATTTTAGCAGCTCTGATTCCTTTTTTCATTTTATGTTACATTCTTTGTATTATTGGAATGATTCTGCCTTCCCGGTGGATTTAAATGATTTGAACGCATGCCTATTTTAATTTATTTGTACCTTATCCTTTTATAAAGCCACATTGGTTTGAATTTACTACTCCTACGTTTGCTGCACATGGGAATGAACTTTTCAATGTTCTTATTCAGTAAAGTTTTGAAAGCCTCCCACATTTCATCTGGATCCTTAAAATGAAACAAAGGGCCTAATTCAGTGTTGATTGCAGCAGCAAATTTATTAGCAGTTGAGCAAAACCATGTGCACTGCAGCGGGGGAAGGTATAACATGTGTAGAGAGAGTTAGATTTAGGTGGGGGGTGTTAAAACTGAAATCTAAATTGCAGACAGTATTTACCCTGCACAAAAACAAAATAACCCATCCAAACCTAACTATCTCTGCAAATGTTATATCTGCCACACCCGCAGTGCACATGGTTTTGCCCACCTGATAACAGCTTTGCTGCTGTGATCAACTCTGAATAACCCCCATAGTTTTCCAATTAATTTCCTTTAGTGTATGTTTCAGCATTTTGAATTTTGCTTTTCTAAAGTTTAAGATCTTAGTTGTGCCCATATAGAGCTGTTTTTGAAACTATTGTCGAATGTAACCATTCTGTATTATGATCGCTTTTTCCCAAGGTCTCCCCTACTTTAGTATTTGATATTATCGCCACATTATTAGTTAGTACCAGATCCAGTATAGTCCTTAGTCTAGTTGGTTCTTAGATTACTTGAGACAAATAATGATTTTTTAGCATTGTTAAGAACTTGTTTTCCCTGGCTGTATCATCTGATTTGGTTTTCCAATTTATATCCAGATAGTTAAAATCACTAATGATTAGTACCTTCCCCAGTCTTGCAGCATTTTTGATTTGCTGCAAGAGTTGTAATTCCCCATTCACACTAATATCCGGTAGTTTGTATCATGTCCCTGTTAGTAACTTTTTTGTACAGATGGAGCCACGCTCATCTGATGCGGCTCCATCGCATTCCAGCGTAGTCAGCATGATCCGTCCACCTAGTCACACTGGGAGCATACAGAGAATGTGTGCCAGACAATGGGGTATATGCAATTAGCGGCGAATCGCTGAAATTTTTCGCCCGTATTTTTATTCGACACAATTCGACCATTGAATTCTGGCAAGTGGGTGCCGAAATTCACCATATTCAATGAAAAACGGATTAGACAGTCCCGCTGTCGAAAAACGGCCGATTTGACGGATTTTGATCTGATTTTTAAAAAAAACGGTAAAAAACTGGAAAAAACCCAAAAAAAATTGCGTGGGGTCCCCCCTCCAAAGCATAACCAGCCTCGGGCTCTTCGAGCTGGTCCTGGTTCTAAAAATTCGGGAAAAAAATGGACAGGGGATCACCAGTATTTTTAAAACCAGCACCGGGCTCTGTTCCTGTTGCTGGTGCAAAAAATATGGGGGACAAAAAGAGTAGGGGTCCCCCATATTTTTTACACCAGCATCGGGCTCCACTAGCTGGACAGATAATGCACAGCCGGGGGTCACTTTTATACAGCGCCCTGCGGCCGTGGCATTAAATATCCAACTAGACACCCCTGGCCGGGGTACCCTGGGGGAGTGGGGACCCCTTCAATCAAGGGGTCCCCCCCAGCCACCCAAGGGCCAGGGGTGAAGCCTGAGGCTGTCCCTTCCATACAAGGGCTGCGGATGGGGGCTGATAGCCTTGAGTAGTTGTCAAGAATATTGTTTTTTTCCTGTAGTACTACAAGTCCCAGCAAGCCTCCCCCGCAAGCTGGTACTTGGAGAACCACAAGTACCAGCATGTTGGAGAAAAACGGGCCCGCTGGTACCTGTAGTACTACTGGAAAAAAAATACCCAAATAAAAACAGGAGACACACACCTTGAGAGTAAAACTTTATTTCACACCTGCTGACACACACATACTTACCTATGTTGACATGCCGACTCCAACGTCTCCTGATCCGACGATCCGGGGTACCTGTAAATAAAATTATACTCATCTCAATCCAGTGTCCAGATATAAATCCTCGTACTTGGCAAAAAGAAAAACGAACACCCGACCAAGCCGGACTGAAAGGGGTCCCATGTTTACACATGGGACCCTTTTCCCTGAATTCCGGGACCCCACGTGACTGCTGTCACAGAGGTCCCTTCAGCCAATCAGGAAGCGCTACTTCGTGGCACTCACCTGATTGGCTGTATGCGCGTCTGAGCTGTCAGACAGCGCATCGCACAGCTCCCTCCATTACTTTCAATGGTGGGAACTTTGCCGTCAGCGGTGGGGTTACCCGCGGTCAGTCGCTGACCGCAGGTGACCTCACCGCTAACCGCAAAGTTCCCACCATTGAATATAATGGAGAGGCTTTGCGATGCGCTGTCTGACAGCTCAGACGCGCAGCCAATCAGCAGAGTGCCAGGACGTTGCGCTCGCTGATTGGCTGAAGGTTATTTGGGTATTTTTTTTCCAGTAGTACTACAGGTACCAGGGGGACCCCTACTCTTTTTGTCCCCCGTTTTTTTTTTTGCACCAGCACCAGGCGCAGAGCCCGGTGCTGATTTTAAAAATACGGGGGATCTCCTGTCCATTTTTTCCCTGGATTTTTAGAACCAGGACCAGCTCGAAGAGCCCGAGGCTGGTTATGCTTTGGAGGGGGGACCCCACGCCATTTTTTTCCGGGATTTTACCATTCCATCTAAAAAAATATATATATATATTTTTTTTAAATATATAAATAATACTTGTGCCTACAAAAAAGACAATCCAAGTACCTAATCCCTTCTAATATAAATAGATATGCTATTACCAATAAAAAAAAAACACCAAAAAAAACATGTTTTAAAAATGTTTTATTCAATTACCCCACCAAAGTGTGGCGGATTGAAAATGACGAATTTACTGTCTAAAAGCACTGTTGTCGAATTTCCAAACTTCAATTGAATATACTTTTGTCGAATTGCCGCATTTGTACCATTGCAGAAATTTCGAATTTGACAAATGTCGAATTTCCAAAAGTCGAATTTTGAAAGTCCGTTTTTTTGACGGAAAGTACTGAATTGCATTGTCGATTTTTTTTCTTTGGCGAAAAAGTCCAGTTTTTCGACAATTTCGGGAATTCGACCGCAATTGCATATACCCCAATATGTCTATTCGTGGTCAACAAATAGATGTTTACCTTTGATCAAGTGGCCTAGACATCTAAAATACGCAAAGGTAAAAGGCTATTTGTCTTACATTAGAATACAATACAACAACAGATTTCACAATATTGTACGAGTGACCAGGGACTCCAATGACATGTGTATAGAGATATGATCCTTTGATCACCTCCTAGAATTCTAGGTTAAATAGAGGGTCATGTCATACTGATAGCAGCCTCCATTGAGACCTGAGATTGGCAATAGGATTCCTTTGACTGACAAGACCTATGAGCTATGCAGCGACAGAAGGCTCCCTGGGACTACACCTTATGCTAGGACTCTGACCATCCTATATAACTACCTTAAGGAACGTGGATAAGTATATTTGAATTCTTGTCAATGGTATTGTAAATAAATGATTGTTAAACTGTATTAGTGTTCCTGACTCTCACTAGACTTCCGATATAATAGTCCCACTGGGATCAAAATTTGCGCATTATGTGCAAAACAGAAAGTAAAATTACTGAATATGTTTCAAATGTAAACAATAAAAAAGAAAAAATCAATGATTTTATTACATGTAGGAGCAAAAATGTGTATTTATTAAAATGCAGTTGCGCTCTACAATATGTTGGACATATAGTACAAGTAGATCATTAAAGGAGCGGCTGAATGAATATAATCGTAACATTAGGAAGGGATATGATAGGCATAGCGTTTCTGCACATTTCCAAGACAAACATAACTGTGACATTAAGGAATTGAGAAATATATGTGACATTAAGATAGCTAAACCACATTGAAGAACTCGAGATGCAGAAACTGCACTGGCCAAACTTGAAATGAAAATTATATACTATGAGGACTTTGTACCCACAGGGGTTAAATGCAGATTTTGAGACCAAATGGTTTATATAAATACACTATGCTTAGGTACAAAGAGTTTGAAATGATATGATAAATACCTAATCATGTGCTTTTCTGTGCTACATACGTAGGCCTCTGGATGCACTGGGGATTATCCGAAAGGGGAAGGAATTGGATCTGTGAATTTATACATTGTATTTAGATCCATTTGAAGGACTGTAGTCTTTTCTTGGTAGATTTTTATACTTGATTGCTCCTCACAGTGGAGGTTTTTTAAGTTATTGGATACAGATTTACTGTGGATGTAGGCTTGCTCAAATACTTCAGTCTCATTACGTAATCCCAGATAGTCATGATGCTGAAGAAGTACCTGTCTGTATTAATCAGCATTCAGGACACCATTTGCTGAAATGCAGTCCATATTCTGCAAAAGGCATCCACTGTGCTTCTCTGTTGCCTACAGACGCTCATTATTGTACTGCTCTCCAGCCCTTTAGTGAACAATCTGCCTTCTGTTACTGCCAAATATTTCAACATTTGAATCATCAGTCTAGAGCGCCTGCTGCCATTTTTCTGTACCCCAGTTCCTATGTTTTCATAAATAGTGAAGCTGATTGCATAGTTTCCACATCAAAGGTATAACTTTTTGGCCCCAATTCTTCCATGAAGACCACTTCTGACCAGACTCCTCAGAAATGGAAATGGTGTGTGTACCTGTCCTCTGCTGACTACATAAGGTTGGATCATTTCACTCACAGTCTCAAGAAGAGCACCTGCAGTACAGGACTCTGCGCTACAGATGTGACCACTTTCACCTTATATATTTTGCTACAGTTGGAGCGTCATGTATAGCACAGCTAACTTTTTTTTACGAGTAGCGAGTGGATGGATTTTAGAATTTTTGTTTGCCATAATAATATGTATAAAGTAGTATGTTAAAGAAGCCAATAAAGAAAAATCACAAAACATAGCTAAATCTCTGAGTCCATGGCATGCTAAACTGTGCCATACGTGACAGGCTATTGGAAAGGTGTATGTGGACACATCTGTATATTCCTCCACTGATCAAGCAAGGTCAGGATTGCAGATGCTATAGAATTCAAAGAGGTCTGGGCCAAAAACAGTAATTTTCAAGTAAGCAGCAGCAGGTTCACACAATCCAAGGAGAAGGTAATATTACAAGAACTACAGTAAATACATATACTTCCTTCATTGTGTATTTACCATGTGTAGGATTTTGACTGCAGCCAAATAATATACACCCAAAATTAGTGAAACCAAGTGGCGCAACCTTATCACAACAAGATTTAGATGGTCAAGGAAAGGCTTACACAATAAATTTGATAGAATAGTTCCAGCTCCAGATTGATTAACAATGGGATAGTATAGCTGGTAAATTTGCATGTAGTAAGCAGAATCTCATTCTGGCTGGTTTTTACTTCTTAAATGTGTTCCCATAAGAAGCTTAAATAGAAAATAATGATAGTGCAATACCGTCTGTGTATATGATTTAAAATAAATTTAATACAAGACGCACTCACAAACAAAGGTTAAAAAACAGCATATAACAGAAGATATCCAGAAAACTGCAGCGGACAGTGTGGAGATATAGTCACCCAAAGTCCCGGTAACTAAAGGTGTCCCAAAACTGTCAAGTGTGTCCTCCGGATCCTCCGTAAATGCCGCACAGATAGGTCCCACAGGCTTAAGCGCTTTCGGATCATTTATCCTTCTTCAGAAGCGTGAGGGACAGCACAACTTAGCAACCTTTAAATAGCACACTGATTTAGGAGAATGGACACAGCTGTTTGATTCATTGAAGTCCTCCCGGCCGTCACGTACACATCACCGGAAGTGACGTTTGCGCTTCACTTCACAATCCCGGAAGTGGCATTACCGGAAGTGACGTCTGCGTGTCACGACTAGCGTGACTTGCGTTCCATTTCCCGTTTTCAATAACAAATGATCGGCAACATGTTTGATCCATATCTCAAAAATAAGAAATCAATATTACATTCTTATAAAACACATGTAAACATCTACATTAAATGGGATTGAGATAAATAATTACAAAGAAGAGATGAGGTAGATCTTAACACGGAATTAGTCCTTTAACGGAGATCCACTAAATCATTTAAACGATTTAAAAATTATTCTTTCGCAAGAAATTAAAATACAATTATTAAAAAAAGTTAATTAAAACATTTAATTAATTAAAAAAATTAATTAATTAAAAATGTTTTCATAAAAACCACTTCAGTTTAAAATCACTATTGAGGCCCAAAGGTACTAGAGTTTTCAGTTTATAAATCCACTTCATCTCCGTTTTGGATAAGGTGACTTCAGTTTCTTTATTACGTGGGGTTGGTTTTATAGTTTGGATGCCCCAAAAGGACTTAAAATGACAAGGTTTACATGCATGCTTGATTTTGAAGTGCTTAGAAACCGTATGTGTCTCTAAACCTTTTTTCACATTATAAATGTGTTCAGATAATCTGGTTTTAAGGTTCCTTGCAGCCAAATAATAGTTGAAGAGCAGGAGTTGTTCCAAAACTTCAAGTATACTAAAAGCATATGGCTGGAGCACTGATCTCAAATTCACAAAATACTGTACCATGTTAGAATATTGCTAATTACCCCAGTGATTACATTTTTTACTGCTATTATACTAAGCTACTACTTCTAACAGTATATTTCATTTCCATAGATCAATTATGGAGCCACTGACCCTGTCCTAAATGACAGACTATTATATCCAACTTTTTCCCGGATTGTCCCAGATGATCAGGACCGTTATGCAGCTATTGTTAAGTGTCTGCTACATTTTGGTTGGAACTGGGTTGGAGTCATTACACCAAGTGATGGTAGTGGGGACATGGAATTACTAGAAATGAGTAAACTGATGAGCCAACAAGGGATCTGCATTGAGTTTATCACGAAACTTTCCTTTGATTTAGACGTTAATAGAAAGAAACTTCAGGAGATGAAACAATTTACAGCTAGAATTCTAGTAATGTGTGGTGTTGGTTCCATGCATTTTTTTAATATTTTTTTTGAGAATGAAGCTTTTAATGAAAATTTTACATTAATCCTCAGTGACAAATGGACTTATGTAAAATATTTTGATGATATCTTCTTCCCATCCATAAATTGTAGCTTAATTTTTATATTACCTCCTAAAAAATTCCCCAATATTAATAATTTTATTAACAATGCAATCCCATTTGAAAGAACAAATGACCCAATACTGGAAGATATTTGGCTCCTGTTTTATAAATGTCTTTCACAAAATATTTTCAAAAATACTGTTTATCAGCGTATGTATCAGTTTTCTGGACATAATTGCAGTGGCAAAAATCATCTTCCAGGGACAATTTATGGCGTTGCAGAATTGAAGCCCCACTATACATACATGTCAGTATATGCTCTGGCTCATGCTCTGAACAGAATGAATCTGCATAAAAATAAAGATAAAACATTTGAATTAAAACAAACAGTAAGTTGTGTGTATGTAAGAGAGTAACGAGATAATTGTCCGTATTGAGAACTTGAATTTGATTTGCCAACACTATTGCCATGATGTTAGGCTCAAATCGATTGAATGGTGGCATAATTATACATCATTATCCAGTCAGTGGTTCTGCAGACTCATAAGTCTGTATTGGTCTTGTTTATCTTCAGGGTATAGAGTATAAACAGGATGTACTTATAATGCTTGTGGTCAGGATTCCGGTGTTCAGGAGACTGACTCCGGAATCAAAACCTCTGACATTTTACCAGCGGTCAGAATCCCTACACCTCCTCTAATTCACACTCAGCTGTTGGTTCCACACCACCTACCGAGTGGGAATAGAATCTATTGTGAGCAAATCTCACCACCGGGCCCAAAGTGCAGCAAGAACAGCAAACACAGGATGCCTCACTGCTTATATACCAACAGGTGGGTTGCCGCTGTCAGTATATCATACCGCACCCAGTATATACATGTCGCTGATCCCTCCATGTTGTCCTTTCTGCTGTGCTGCATATGTCATAGTCCCCCAGGTAAGCAGCTAATGTGACAAAGAAGACGGGAGTATATTATATCAGGAGGCATAGACAAACTAATTAGGTAATGTGGTTGGAAGTCAAGGAGTGATCTACATATGGTCATGGGTGGTGGGAAGAGCAGATGGGAAACAATCTATGTCTGAGGCAGGCATCTCAGGAAGATAAGTCATCAGTGTAAAGCCAGGACTGGAGAGGACAGATAAGTCACAGAGATCATTAGCAGTAATTGGCAGATACACAGTAGCATGTTCAGACACAACTAAAGGACAGTGACCCTCATTCATATCTGATCACAGCAGCAAATTTGTTAGCTAATGGCAAAACCATGTGCAGTGCAGGTGGTGGAGATGTAACATGTGCAGAGAGAGTTATATTTGGGTGGGGCGTGTCCAAACTGAAATCTAAATTGCAGTGTAAATATAAAGCAGCCAGTATTAACCCTGCACAGAAACAATATAACCCACCCAAATCTAACTCTCTCCATGCACATGTTATATCTGCCCCCCTGCAGTGCACATGGGGGGTAATTCAGACCTGATTGCTAGTAGGTGATTTTTGCACTGCTGCGATCAGATAGTCACCACCTACAGGGGGAGTGTATTTTCGCTGTGCAAGTGTGCAAACGCATGTGTAACAGAGCTATACATACAGATCTTATGCAGTCTCTGCACAGCCCAGGACTTACTCAGCCAATGCAATCACTTAAGCCTGTCCAGGACTGGAATTGATGTCAGACACCCTCCCTGCAAACCATTGGACATGCCTGCAACCACTCCCTGAAAACGGTCAGTTGCCACCCACAAATGCCTTCTTCCTGTCAATATCCTTGCGTTCATGCGTGCAAATGGATTGTTCACACAAACCCATTGCTGAGCGGCGATCTGATTTTTACCCGTGCAACACACCTGTGCATTGCGTTGCATAGGCATGCGCAGTTCAGACATGAACGCAGGCTGTACAAAAACGCAACCTAGCGTTCAGGTCTGAATTACCCCCATGGTTTTGCACATTAGATAACAAATTTGCTGCTGCAATCAGATCTGAATTACCACAAGTATCACTAGTTCAAGTATCACTAGAACTGGATATGTAGGTGTATTTCTGTATATACTGTAGAAGATTTGCTGTATCTAGAAAGTACTGTTGGTGAAGTACAGGGCTTGTTCCAAAACTCCAATATACTAGTAGCGACTGGCTGGAATTAAGTTCCCAATGTGCTGCTGTGTGTTACAATCCCAGTAACCACCCCAGATATTTTATTTGTATGTATGTAATAAATTGAGAGATAATTGTTTGACACTGACTTTTGGCCCTCGCATGGTAACATGTCAATCTCTCAGGTCCTACATCAGTCACATTTACTCTGTCAAACAGTTTTTCTTAGTTCTGTGGAAAACATAAAGACAAACAACAATAAAGTTGTCTGACAAAGCAACAACCTCTACATAGAAATACATGTAATGTTCCCTTTATTACCTAGCAATATGCATATGGAGAAGATCTAGCATCTACAGTAGATTGTGGTTTTTTTGGCATGGAACTAGCACATTGTTTCCACTAAATCAGCAGACTAACGAGGTGATTGCTAGCTGCTGTCATTAGCAGCGCAGCGATCAGGCTAAAAATAGTCACTTCTGCACATGCGTATGCGGTGCAGTGCACACGCGCGATGTACTTTCACAAAAGCCAATGCAGTTTCACACAAGGTCGAGCGACGCTTTTCAGTCGCACTGCTGATCGCTGAGTGATTGACAGGAATGTGGCGTTTCTGTGAGGTAACTGACAGTTTTCAGGGAGTGTGCTGAAAAACGCAGGCGTGTCAGATACAAACGCAGGCTTGCCTGGGGAAACGGGAGAGGGGCTGGCCGATTGCAGGGCATGTTCGTGACGTCAAAACAGGAACTAAATAGTCTGAAGTGATCGCTAGCTAGGAGTAGATCTGAAGCTACTGCTCTAATTTTTTTTTGTAGCCGCGCTGCAATCCTTTCGTTCGCACTTCTGCTAAGCTAAGATACACTCCCAGAGGGCGGCGGCTTAGCGTCTGCACGGCTGCTAAAAGCAGCTAGCGAGCGAACAACTCGGAATGAGGGCCTAAGTTACTTATTTCAGCAGACTGAACAGAGTTGAAAAAAATCATCATTACAATATGTTCTACTGTATCTGTGCAGTCATTCATAGAAGATGACAGAATACACAAGGGGCAAACTGCTGACTATCACACCATCCCTGGTCAGGGGAAAAATGGGCTATTCAGAGATATCAGGACTGACAGGGTCAGCATTTGGCACATTCTAAACTAAGGGTGACATGTACTTAGCAGTGATAAAGTGGATAAGTGAGCCATTGGAGAAGATGCCCATGCAACCAATCAGCATTGACGTAACATTTATAATTTGCATACTATAAAAGCATACAGAGCAGCTTATTGGTTGCCATGGGCAACTTCTCCACTCGCTCAATTCTCTACTTGTATCACTTCTTTGTACATGCCCCCCTTAAGAACAAAGTAGCCTATTTACTAAGCAGTGGAGAGAGATAAAGTGGACAGAGATAAAGTACCAGAGACTCAGCTCCTATCTGTCATGTTACAGGCTGTGTGTGATAAATGACAGCAGTTGGTTGGTTGGTACTTTATCACCTTCCTATTAGAGATGTGCAGCGGGCATTTTTCGGGTTTTGTGCTTTGGTTTTGGATTCGGTTCTGTGGTCGTGTTTTGGATTCGGACGCGTTATGGCAAAACCTTCCTTTCAAATTTATGTAGGATTCGGGTGGATTTTTTTTAAAAAAACCTCAAAAACAGCTTAAATCATAGAATTTTGGGGTAATTTTGATTCTATAATATTATTAATCTCAATAACCCTAATTTCCACTCATTTCCAGTCTATTCTGAACACCTCACACCTCACAATATTATTTTTAGTCCTAAAATGTGCACGGAGGTCGCTGGATGACTAAGCTAAGCGACCCAAGTGGGCGGCACAAACACCTGGCCCATCTAGGAGTGACACTGCAGTGTCAGACAGGATGGCAGATAAAAAAATAGTCCCCAAACCGCACATCATGCAAAGATAAATAAAAAAAAGAGGTGCAAGATGGAATTGCCCTTGGGTCCTCCCAACTTTATGTTGTATAATCAGGACATGCACACTTTAACAAACCCATCATTTCAGCAACAGGGTCTGCCACATCACTGTGGCTGAAATGATTGGTTGGTTTGGGCCCCCACCAAAAAAGAAGCAATCAATCTCTCCTTGCACAATTTGGCTCTACGGAGGCAAGATGTCCACCTCCTCCTCATCGTCAGATTCCTCACCCCTTTCACTGTGTACATCCCCCTCCTCACAGATTATTAATTCGTCCACACTGGAATCCACCATCACAGGTCCCTGTGTACTTTCTGGAGGCAATTGCTGGTAAATGTCTCCACGGAGAAATTTATTATAATTCATTTTGATGAACATCATCTTCTCCACATTTTCTGGAAGTAACCTCCTACACCGATCGCTGACAAGGTTACCGGCTGCCCTAAACACTGGAGCAACTTAGGTAAAATAAAGCCAGTTTGTGCAAGGGCCTCCAAATTGCCTCTTTTTCCTGCCAGTATACGTACGGACTGTCTGACATGCCAACTTGGATGCTGTCACTCATATAATCCTCCACCATTCTTTAAATGG
Source organism: Pseudophryne corroboree (assembly GCF_028390025.1). Taxonomy (NCBI): domain Eukaryota; kingdom Metazoa; phylum Chordata; class Amphibia; order Anura; family Myobatrachidae; genus Pseudophryne; species Pseudophryne corroboree. Next base: position 1,239,041,243 of record NC_086444.1, on the reverse strand, counting down.
TGACAGAATCATATGCAGTGACAGTAGACGACATGTCAGTAATCGTTGGAAGGTCCTTCAGCCTGTCCAGATGTCAGCACTTGCTCCTGACTGCCCTGCATCACGACCAGGGGTGGTTTTGGAATTGTTATCCTTCTCCTGTCAGCTCCGGTGGTGGTAGAAAATGAAGGAGGAGCTGTTGGCGGGTCACGTTCCGCTTGAGTTGACAAGTGTCTCACCAGCAGGTGTTTGAACATCTGCAGACTTGTGTCTGGCGGAAAGAGAGATACAACGTAGGCTTTAAACCTAGGATCGAGCACGGTGGCCAAAATGTAGTGCTCTGATTTCAACAGATTGACCACCCAAGCGAATGAAGGGCTCCAACCACAAGTCCCACATGCCTATCGGAATCGCTTTGTTTTACCTCCTCCTTCATTCTCTCCAGCTGCTTCTGCAAAAGCCTGATGAGGGGAATTACCTGACTTAGGCTGGCAGTGTCTGAACTGACTTCATGTGTGGCAAGTTCAAAGGGTTGGAGAACCTCGCACAACATATAAATCATTCTCCACTGCGCTTGAGTAAGGTGCATTCCCCTTCCTTTGCCTATATCATAGGCATATGTATAGGCTTGAATGGTCTTTTGCTGCTCCTCCATCCTCTGAAGCATATAGAGGGTTGAATTCCACCTCGTTACCACCTCTTGCTTCAGCTGATGGCAGGGCATGTTCAAGAGTGTTTGCTGGTGCTCCAGTCTTCAGCACGCGGTGCCTGAATGCCAAGAGTGGCCCGCAATTCTTCGGGCCACCGACAGCATCTCCTGCACTCCACTGTGGTTTTTAAAAAATTATTCACTACCAAATGCATTGTATGTGCAAAACATGGGACGTGTTGGAATTTGCCCACATGTAATGCACGCTCAATATTGGTGGCGTTGTCCGATGTCACAAATCCCCAGGAGAGTCTAATTGGGGTAAGCCAATCTGCAATGATGTTCCTCAGTTTCCGTAAGAGGTTGTCAGCTGAGTGCCTCTTATGGAAAGCGGTGATAGAAAGAGTAGCCTGCCTAGGAATGAGTTGGCATTTGTGAGATGCTGCTACTGGTGCCGCTGCTGCTGTTGTTGCTGCGGGAGGTAATACATCTACCCAGTGGGCCGTCACAGTAATATAGTCCTGAGTCTGCCCTGCTCCACTTGTCCACATGTCCGTGGTACAACTGCATGTTTTAGGAAACTGGTGACTCTTTTTCTGACGTCTGTGTACAATCTTGGTGTCGCCTGCCTAGAGAAGTGGATCCTAGATGGTATTTGGTACCGGGGACACACTACATCAAGCAATTCTCTAAGTCCCTGTGAACTAATGGTGGATACCGGACGCACATCTAACACCAACATAGTTGTCAATGCCTGAGTTATCTGCTTTGTAACAGGATGACTGCTGTGATATTTAATCTTACTCGCAAAGGACTGTTGGACAGTCAGTTGCTTAAAGGAAGTAGTACAAGTGGTCTTCCGACTTCCCCTCTGGGATGATGATCGACTCCCAGCAGCAACAACAGCAGCGCCAGCAGCAGTAGGCGTTACACTCAAGGATATATCGCAGGAATCCCAGTTAGGAGAGGACTCGTTAGACTTGCCAGTGACATGGCCTGCAGGACTATTGGCGTTCCTGTCTAAGGAGGAAATTGACATTGGTGGGGTGGTTTGCAGGAGCTTGGGTACAAGAGGAAGAAGGGATTTAGTTGTCAGTGGACTGCTTCCGCTGTCACCCAACATTTTTGAACTTGTCAATGACTTCTGATGAATGTGCTCCAGGTGACGTATAAGGGAGGATTTTCCTAGGTGATTAACGTCCTTACCCCTACTTATTACAGCTTGACAAAGGCAACACACGGCTTGACACCAGTTGTCCACATTTCTTTTAAAATAATTCCACACCGAAGAGGTGATTTTTATTGTATTTTGACCAGGCATGTCAATGGCCTTATTCATCCTACGGACAACAGGTGTCTCCCCGAGTGCCTTACTTAAACAAACCACCTCACCATCAGAATCTTCCTTGTCAATTTCCTCCTCAGCGCCAGCAACACCCATATAGAAACATAGAAACATAGAATTTTACGGCAGATAAGAACCACTTGGCCCATCTAGTCTCCCCCTTTTTTATTTTACATCCTCATCCTGGTGTACTTCAACAGTGACATCTTCAATCTGACTATCAGGAACTGGACTGTGGGTGCTCCTTCCAGCACTTGCAGGAGGCGTGCAAATGGTGGTAGGGAGCCACCTCTTCCCGTCCAGTGTTGGGAAGGTTAGGCATCGCACCCCCCGAAACATTTGGACTCTCCTTGGGGATTTGTTATTTAAAACGCAGTTCTTTGCTGTGCTTTTGCCAGCTTAACTCTTTTAATTTTTCTAGTGGGAGGATGAGTGCTTCCATCCTCATGTGAAGCTAAACCACTAGCCATGAACATAGGCCAGGCCCTCAGCAATTCCTTGCCACTCCGTGTCATACATGGCCAATTGGCAAGTTTACGCTTCTCCTCAGACGATTTTAATTTAGATTTTTGGGTCATCATTTTACTGAACTTTTGCTTTTTGGATTTTACATGCTCTCTATTATGACATTGGGCATCGGCCTTGGCAGATAATGTTGATGGCATTTCATCGTCTCTGCCATGACTAGTGGCAGCAGCTTCAGCACTTGGTGGAAATGGATCTTGATTTTTCCCTATTTTACGCTCCAAATTTTTTTCTCCATTTTTTTATGTTTGGAATTATATGCCAGTAATATATCTGGAATTAGATGGCAGTAATGTCTGGAATTAGATACCACTAGATAGATATCAGATACCACTGTGACTGGAATGATGATGACCTATGCACAGTGACAGGACACTACCACAGCACCCTACAGCAGCAAGATGCAGCACAAGACACTGGACTATTAGTAATGTACTGTAGTATACTGCCACCACAATGCAGCACAAGACAATGAGCAGTGATACTGAGCACTAATGAGGATGATACTAGAACTGACACTGAGCAGCAAGATGCAGCCCTGGACTATTGTACTGTAGTATACTGAGCACCACAATGCAGCACAAGACAATGAGCAGTGATACTGAGCACTGATAAGAATGATACTGAAAACTGACACTGAGCAGTAGGATGCATCCCTGGACTATTAGTAATGTACTGAATTATACTGAGCACCACACAGTGCAGCACAAGACAATGAGCTGTGATACTGAGCACTGATGAGAATACTAGAACTGACACTGAGCAGCAAGATGTAGCACTGGACTATTAGTAATGTACTGTAATATACTGAGCACCACACAATGTAGCACAAGACAATGAGCAGTGATACTGAGCACTGATGAGGATGATACTAGAACTGACACTGAGCAGCAAGATGCAGCCCTGGACTATTAGTAATGTACTGTAATATACTGAGCACCACACAATGTAGCACAAGACAATGAGCAGTGACACTGAGCACTGATGAGAATAATAGAACTGACACTGAGCAGCAAGATGCAGCACTGGACTATTAGTAATGTACTGTAATATACTGAGCACCACACAATGTAGCACAAGACAATGAGCAGTGACACTGAGCACTGATGAGAATAATAGAACTGACACTGAGCAGCAAGATGCAGCACTGGACTATTAGTAATGTACTGTAGTATACTGAGCACCACACAATGTAGCACAAGACAATGAGCAGTGATACTGAGCACTGATAAGGATGATACTGAAAACTGACACTGAGCAGCAAGATGCAGCACTGGACTATTAGTAATGTACTGAATTATACTGAGCACCACAATGCAGCACAAGACAATGAGTAGTGATACTGAGCACTGATGAGAATACTAGAACTGACACTGAGCAGCGAGATGCAGCACTGGACTATTAGTAATGTACTGTAGTATACTGAGCACCACACAATGTAGCACAAGACAATGAGCAGTAACATAGTAACATAGTATCTGAGGTTGAAAAAAGACAATTGTCCATCGAGTTCAACCTATTTGTGGTCTCCTATGCATGATGATTTGACTAAAATTTCTGACTGATGCTGCTGTCAGCCGTTGCATTTTATCCCTATTTATAGTAACTATAATGCATGACTATGCACCATACCCCTGGATATCCTTATCCATTAGGAATTTATCTAACCCATTCTTAAAGGTGTTGACAGATTCCGCCATTACAACTCCCTCGGGCAGGGAATTCCAAACACGTATTGTCCTTACCGTGAAAAAGCCTTTACGCCGTATTGTGCGGAATCTCCTCTCCTCTAACCTGAGCGAGTGTCCACGAGTCCTCTGTGTTGATCTAACCAAAAACAGGTCCCGCGCTAGCTCTGTGTATTGTCCCCTTATATATTTGTAGATGTTGATCATATCCCCTCTTAGTCTCCGCTTTTCCAATGTAAACATGCCTAGTCTTTCAAGCCTTTCCTTGTATTCCATCGTCTCCATGCCCTTAATTAGTTTGGTCGCCCTCCTCGGTACCTTTTCTAGCTCCAGGATATCCTTTTTGTAGTACGATGCCCAGAATTGTACACAGTATTCAAGGTGTGGCCTCACTAGTGATTTATATAACGGGAGTATAATACTCTCGTCCCTAGCATCAATACCCCATTTTATGCATGCTTATATCTTATTAGCCTTCTTTGCTGCAGTCCTACTTTGGGTACTACTGCTTAGCTTGCTAACTATGAGGACACCTAAGTCCTTTTACAGTACAGAATCCCCTAATTTGACCCCATTTAGTAGGTAGGTGTAATTTTTGTACTTGTTACCACAGTGCATTACCTTACACTTGTCTGTGTTGAAGCGCATTCTCCATTTGGCTGCCCATGCTTCTAATTTAACTAAGTCGTTCTGAAGAGACTCGGCATCCTCCTCTGTATTTATAGCCTTACACAATTTGGTATCATCTGCAAAAATTGACACCATGCTCTCTAGACCTTCTGTTAGGTCGTTAATGAAAATATTGAACAATAGCGGTCCTAATACTGAACCTTGCGGCACACCACTTAGCACTTCAGTCCAAGTTGAAAAAGATCCATTAACCACAATGCGCTGCTCCCTATTATCTAACCAGTTTTGACCCAAGTGCATATTGTGCTTCCTAGCCCTGATTCTTGTAGCTTGTAGATAAGTCTCATGTATGGTACAGTATCGAACGCTTTGGCAAAGTCTAAAAAGATTACATCCACGTCTTTACCCTGATCTAGGTTTGCGCTTACTGTTTCATAAAAGTCAAGTAAGTTGGTTTGACCGGATCTGTCCTTCATAAACCCATGTTGATTCCTTTTAATGAAAATATTGGTTTCAAGGAACTTCTGAATACTATCTCTTAGAATACCTTCCAATACTTTCCCCACTATAGATGTAAGACTAACTGGTCTATAATTACCTGGTTCAGCTTTACTTCCCTTTTTGAATATAGGCACTACTTCCGCTATACGCCAGTCTTTGGGAACCATACCTGATATAACTGAATCCTTAAAGATCAAAGATAGCGGTTTTGCCAGTTCAGAGTGAAGCTCCATTAGAACCCTTGGATGAATGCCATCGGGCCCTGGTGATTTATTAATCTTTAAATGTTTTAATCGGTCACAGACTACTTCCTCGCTTAAATAAGTACCTATCAGTGTCATATTCTTATTATTGAGATTGTGTGTCAGTCCCTGAATTGGGTCCTCTCTAGTGAATACTGTTGAAAAAAACTCATTTAGTGTGTCTGCTATGTCATTACCATTTTTGCTTAAGACTCCCAACTTGTCTTTTAAAGGGCCTATACTCTCCTTCTTTAATCTCTTGCTATTAATGTATTTAAAGAATTTTTTGGGATTCGCTTTGCTTTCCTTTGCTACTAGTTTTTCAGTTTCTACTTTAGCCGCTCTTATTTCCTTTTTGCAAATTTTGTTACATTCCTTATAGTGCTGAATTGACTCTGCTTCCCCGTCAGATTTGTATTTTTTAAATGCTCACCTTTTCTTGCCCATAGGTTCCTTAATCTTTTTGTTAAGCCACATCGGTTTATGATTTTTATTCCTTTTTTTGCTACTCATAGGAATACATTTGAGTGTATTTTTAGCTAGCAGGAATTTTAGTACCTCCCATTTCTCCGTAGTATTTTTTCCTAAAAACAAACCTTCCCATTCAATATCCCTGAAAAATACTCTCATCTTTTCAAAATTCGCTTTGCTAAAGTTTAAAGTCCTACTTGAGCCAGTATAGGGCTGTTTATAGAAACTGATATTGAATGTGACCATATTGTGGTCGCTGTTTCCTATGGGTTCTCCTACTATAATACCTGATACCAAATCCCCATTGTTTGTTAATACCAGGTCTAAGATTGCATTGTACCTAGTTGGTTCCTCAATTAGTTGGACTTAGTAGTTATCATTAAGTGTGTTTAAAAACATATTGCCCCTAGCAGTATCACATAAGTCGTTTTTCCAGTTTATCTCTGGATTTTTAAAATCTCCCATCACTACTATGTCTCCTACTCCTGCTGCTCTTTCAATTTGCTTTAGTAACAATTCATCATCAGATGCGTTGATACCAGGCGGCCTATAGCATACACCCAATACTAACTTTTTTATTAATTTTTTTCCGCATGCAATTTCTACCCATAAAGTCTCGACAGTGTCTACAGTCCCCTCCTGAATATCTTCCCATATATTAGGTTTTAAAAACGGCTTTACGTAAAGACACACCCCTCCACCCTTTTTATTTAGTCTGTCTCTCCTAAACAGTGTATAGCCCTCTAGATTGACTGTCCAATCATGAGATTCATCCCACCAAGTTTCAGTAATGCCTATAATATCATACTGTTTGCTTGCTGCAAGTATTTCTAGTTCACCCTTTTTACCAGTAGTGCTTCTGGCGTTTACATACATACAACTAAGATAAGTATTTTCCCTTGCGTTAGGGACATCTTTCACCTTATGTAGCAAGGATGACCTGTAATCGTCATTGGTTAGTGCTTTAGTAAAATCCCTTTTAGTACCCATGTTAGTAACCTTACCGCCTGCTCTTACCCTCCCCCCAACTTCTCCCCCATTTCGTTTACTACCGCCATCCCCACTATTCTCACTGCATGACCCGTAGTTTCTAGC